>NW_021821002.1:0-120542 GCF_901001135.1 Rhinatrema bivittatum
TGTGAGAGACAGAGGAGAAGGTTCTTACTGTGTTGGTTAGTGTGAAAGGAGAGTGAGAAGGAGCTTGCTTGTGTGTGTGTGTGAGAGAGAGAGTGAGAGAGCCGCTTGTGTGTGTGTGTTTGTGTGTGAGAGAAGGAGCTTGCTTGTGGTGTGTGTGTGTGTGTGAGAGTGAGAAGGAGCTTGCTTGGTGTGTGTGTGTGTGTGAGAGTGAGAAGGAGCCTGCTTGTGTGTGTGTGTGTGTGTGAGGGAGTGAGAAGGAGCCTGCTTGTGTTGTGTGTGAGAGAGTGAGAAGGAGCTTGCTTGTGTGTGTGTGTGTGTGTGAGAGTGAGAAGGAGCCTGCTTGTGTGTGTGTGAGAGCGTGAGAAGGACTGAATGTGTGAGTGAGAGAATGAGGAGCCTGCTTTGTGTTTGTGTGTGTATATGTGTTAGAGAGAATGAGAAGGAGCCTGTGTTTAGCGAAAGAAATGGGAAAGCCTTGCGTATCTGTGTGGTGACAAAGAAGGAGCCTACATATGTGTATGTGTGTGTGTGTATGTGTGTGCAAGGAAGGAGAACGTTTGTGCACCCCCCTTTCTCCTGCTGATCCATGACAATTTTAGGATGACTGGAAATCAAACATTCCTATGTATGAGGAGCAGGGTTTTTTTTATTTACTAATTTAATTATCGTGTGCTATTTGATGTGTGTCTCAAAAGGAAAAAGATTTTCAAAACATCATTTTTTTAAATGTGAGCTTTTATTTATGGTTTCTTTCTTCAGCTGTTTTTAAATATTTGTTCTTTTTGAAGTATGGTTATACTATTTATTTTATATTTCTTGGTTTTATTGTTTGATGTTTTATGAGGCATAGTTAATGTTTCTGTTTTTTTTATATCTGGTTTGTTGTGGTTTCCAGTTCAGTTTTTGTCTGCATGTTTTTATTTATTATGTACTTTTTATTTATACATGATGAGCTCTTTTTATTCTGTACCTGGTCATGGTGAGTCTGTTATGCCTGTCTCGGACAGTGAGGTATTCTGTTATGGTATAGTTTCTATGTAGGGATCTATAGCGGCTTGGCAGGTTGTTTTCCTAATAGGAAATTTACGGCTTGCAGTGTTACCTTTTCATAGGGTAGGGTTGTTACTGTTTGAGTGCTGGCAGTTAGTGCTGTTTTGGTATGGGAGGTTTACTATATTGTAATTTAGTTTACTCCTGGCTTTCTGAGGGCCAGGCCCACACCCACCACATGTTACAATAGGCCTAATACCATACGAGTTCCAAGTGTCTTTTTTACTTTTTTAGCTAGGTTTTCTGTCTGGCACCACAGCATGCATGTAATATACTTACATGTCGTGGTATTTTTACTTCAGAAAAATGTACTTCATCCTTTTTTTCACGTATAATCTTATTGCAAATGCATAATTATTAACTCTGTACGTGTGCGTGGAGGATGGGACTGGGGGTTGCAAGGCTGTAAACTTTGCCTGGGGTGCCTGATACTCTTGCACCAGTCCTGGCTCCACGCGGGAAAGCGGAATTCAGTGAGAAGCTACGCTGTCACGAGCCAGACTCTCCCCAGCGGTGGTGCATACAGTCTGTCCACGGCTTAACTTTCTTTTTCTTAAGTCCTGGAGGAATGCAGGTGGTGGGTACGGATCACTTCAAGGCCCCCCTTCCCCAGGAGTTGGCAGGCAGGCAAGCAGGGCCTGGGGAATCCTAAAAGCAGCAGAGGGTGCAGCGCACGGTCAGGGAGAATGTGCTGGAGTGGGGGAAGGCCCTGAGACGTGGAGGCAGGGATGGGGGTGAAGCAGAAGGCGATGCCAGCGCAGTGGTAGTGAGGCTTCTGTCTGAGGCGGCTGGCTGGGCTGAACTTTGAGAGGAGCAGCTGGCTGTGGAGTAGGGTTGCCAACGTTTCCATAGACCAGGACTTGGACACTCGAGGACCGGTGAGGGGGGAGGCAGGTGGGTTGAAAAAAGGGCCCCCCCCTTGCATAAATGTATTCCCACTTCCCCTGAACCTAATCCAGCATCCGTAACTGAGGGCCCTCCAGTTCCTGCTGTTTTTATTAGAACTTGCTTTTCCTGACCAAGCCCTGCGTTGTCCCTAGAAGCTGCCACTTGCATTTGTCCCAGGCCCCCGTTGGCACGAGCACTGGAAGAAGAGGCTGCAGCACTGGTAGGCCTGACCTGCCACGCATGCCATGCGAGTAGCAGAAGAGGCAGCAAAAGCTCACGTTAGGAAGAGGCGGTGGAGGCCAGCAGTGAATGGGCCCCGTAACACCATGCGCGAGGATATTAGGTATTTACCAGGCAAACCTTACAGCCTCGAGCCCCCCGCTCCACTACACAGCCCTCTCCACACACAATTAAAAACGATGCATTTATAACAGATTTTACCTGAGAAAGAACATGCAAAGTACAGTCTTCTGAGGTAAAAATATCACAGCAATATGTATTTATATATAAATGTATTTTCATGCATGCGCCGTGGTGCCAGCCGTAAAATCCTGTGCAAAAGATACTTGGAACCCATATGGCATTAGGCCTATTTCAACATGTGCTGGGTGTGTGAGTATTTATTTTATTTATTTATTTAGATTCTTTTGATATACCGATACTCAAGACTAGGGTCTTATCGTACCGGTTTACAGTGAGTAGCCCTCGGAAAGACATGAATTATGATACAATAAACCTCCTATACAAATACAGCACTCAAGCAGAAATAGGAGGTAACCCAGCAAATATTTCACCAGGCCCTAAAACACTAATACTTTCTTATTAGGAAAACAGAATAAGCCAGGCTACAGTAGATATATGTTAGCAGAATATCCCAGCTTGGTTACACATGCAGAAAACAGACATTTTTTGATTGTCTATTTACTAGTAAGAGCTAGACACTCCTTACACTTCTATTCTCTGTAGAAAAGCAGGGCTGAATTAGCCATGAGATGTGGGTGACGGCAGCTGATGGCGCCGAATCGACTTTGCTCTGAAGAGCTGAGTAGAACTTTTATTTTTATTCTGTTGAGCATGTGCAGTAGTTCCCATGCGCGCACTGCCTCATGAGCCCCTCAGTCATTTTTTTGTGCTCACTGTTGTTCGGACATCTACCTCTCTCTCTCTGTCTTGCATTTTGCATCTCTTCATAGTTTTTTAATATTTCTCAGCCTCATTGCCTCGGCAGCCCCTTCAACAACATTTTTAAGTGCTATTCAAAAAAAATGTCAGGATCCAAAAAAAACAACTATAAGTGGGTTCAAGGACTGCATCTACAGAAGAACCGGGCTTACAAGATGGCCGAGCTCTGAGGCTATTGGTCCTCCTCTTCCTCTACAGCCTCATGGAGAAGTGAGTTCAATCATGCTTCCTAGCCACCGAAATCAGGCTCTGGGTCATGCAGCTGCAAAAGGTGTCAAGCTTCTGCTGGCAGAGAGCAGAGCAAACAAAACACTTCAGGCGTGCCAGAGATTCCTTGCACCACTGATGCAGGAGCACGAGGCTTTAATACGACCCAGGACCTACCCTCTTACGGTGTCATTGACACAGCCTGCTTTGGCGCCATCATTATTGACACAATTGGCACTGTCAAATCACCAGTTCTCTGCGCCGTTGACACTTATCTTGACTAGGTCGGTGGCGACACTCTGTAGAAGCCTGAACACATTGGTGCAATCCTTGAAGATTAAGATCCCAATCATTGGGATTGTCGAAGCATACAGAATCTTGAGCTTCAAGAGGCAATTCAATTCAGGTCGCATCCTCTTTCCTAGTAAAAAGGATGTCACTGGCCCCACACAGAAGGGCTCCTTAGTAGTAGTACTGGGGATGATAGCTCTGAACTCCACTCCCTCGGAGTTGCGAGAAGCAGGGGGATTGAGTCAGGTTCAGGAGGTCCATTTTGCTGCCCCATCATGCAGTTTGGGGATGCCTCTCAAAGATGACCTGGTTATGGTGTCAGAGAGGAAAATGTCCGTTCCAGGTCCTGCCCAAGAGGTATAACCACTGGCCCACATCATGGAATTGTTCAAGGCCTGGTTCACGGCTCTGGTCACTAGAAATAAGAGGGCCAGACAACCATAAACCCAGCCTCCATTAACAGCCCCAGTGATCTCTAGCCTCCCCATTCTGGGCATTAGCCCACAGATGTCCCGCTATCTTGGGCACTTCCTCAGGGGCATATTGTCAGCCAGATAGTGAGTGAAGACTTGGGTTCTCCTCAGTTGTCCCCCTCAAGATCCCCTCCCAGGTCATTGTGGTGCTCCTTGGGGTTGTAGCTGAGAGTCTAACTGGATTGTGAACCTCAGGAAGGATCAACAGACATACCTTCCGACCCTTTACTGGATCCCCTGAACATTCTCACAAAGACTTATCTTAATCTAAATTCCTTGACAAGCTAGAAAAGGCACTCAACATTTGTGTTTGGGGGGGGACAAAGATCCCTGAGTGGAAGTCTTTGACATCTTGCATGTTCTGGAATAAGTTTCAGAACCAGCAGCCCTGCTGATTCACAAAAGCCTCTCAGAACTTCAGATGAGGATGTGGAAGTCCCTGGCTTCTTAAAAATTGGACCTGAAATACAGGGTACAACAGTCCATAGGATTTGGTGTAGTCCAATTGCTCCATCAATCAGTGGTGGTGGTAGAGATCACCTTGAAATGGGCTAAGAAATCAAGATTCTACTTAAAACACCCCTCCAGGGAACGACCCAAGGATTCTGGATGAGTTCAGCTGAATGTCCATATAGCTAACCACCAACTGTTTCTGGTCCAGTACCTACAAGACTGTATCAACAGGATGAAACCAGTGATAAGCAAGGATCGTGAAGCATGTTGAGCATCACCTTATCCATTCTGTACTCAAGTCTTTTGACACTGCAGCTAGGGGGTCGGCTGTATCCGTAGGGGTTCGTATTGTATGGATCCGAGCCAGTGGGCTAAGAGAGGATGTCCACAACAAATTGGTGAACATCCCTTATTTAGGAGACAAAGTATTTGGTGAAAAGCTCAGGAAGATCATCTCGAAGATTAAGGAAAAACATGTGGTCCTCCATTCATTGTTGTCCACTGGGGAACAATCTGCACAGCGTAAGATGTACTTCCCATCTAAACAGACATACTACCAGGGTCATCTTTTCTGACAGTATTCACGTTATCAGTTCCCTCTGCTGCAACAGCAACAGCTCATTTTGACGAGGGTACAACCTAGGGAGCTACATTAGCACAACCCACACCAGCAAAGCCAAGGCCGAGTTTTTGATAATCAATAAGCACCCCCAAAAGCCCAACCGAAGCCCAGCCTTGGTTCTGACCAGCAGGTCCTCCAGTGGGGGGAAGGATCCAGATGCTTTTGAACAAATGGAAAAAGATCACCAAAGACTGCTGAGTCCTCAAGGTTGTGGAGTATGGATTCTACTTGTGTTTCTCCTAAACCCTAGCTTCATCTCAGCATTCAGTTCTCAATCCAGATCTATCTTATGTGATTCTAATATGCTTCGATGAGTAGTAGAGCCAGTCCCATCCCTAGAACGTGGCTAGGGGTTTTACTCCTGTTTACTCATCCCCAAGAAGCTGGGAGGCCTGAAGCCTATCCTGGATTTTTGAGGACTGAATGACTATTTGCTGCGGGAGAAATTCAGGATGAATGCCCACCACACTATCCTCCCCTTCATTCAACAGGGGGATTGGATGTGTGCTCTGGACCTGAGAGATACACATACCCACATCCTGATCTATTCTGTGCATCGTTGTTTCCTCTGTTTTGTGGTGGACAAGTCCCACTACCAGTCCAAGGTCCACCCTTTTGGCCTGTTGGCCACACAGAGAATGTTAACAAAGTGCTTAACAGTGGTGGTGGTGGCATTCCTTCATCAACAAGGGGTTTGTGTCTTCTTGTACTGGAGAATTGGCTTGTGTTAGATTCACATCAAGAGATAGTTCTCAACACCTAGGATAGGACAATTGGCTTTCTTCAATTGCTAGGATTCCTCATCAATTATGCCAAGACAAACCTAGTTTTGACCCATTGAATCAAGTTCATTGGGAATTAGATAGACTCCATGGAGGAGAAGGCATTCCTTCCTGAGATCACTGCTGTCAACCTGGCATATTGCCCTCAGGCTCCGACCGGCTCCATCCTGGTGGTTTTGGGACACATGGCTGCATTGGTATATGTAGTGCCCTTCAACATGAGGCCTCTGTAGTAGGGCCTTCGATCTCAGTGGAATCAACTATTGAACCGCTATTTCTGCTGATGCCGATAGCCAAGGTGATGAGATCATCTTTCTGCTGATGGCTGAACCAGGAGGTTCTGGACAGTGGTTTCTCTCTTCGACCATTACAGTATCAGGTTATGCTGATCACTGATGCATCATTGACATTTGAGGAGCAAAGACTGACTGTGCTGGACTCGGGGAAAAGTGGTCCAGGACAGAATGTTGGCTTTATATCAATTTGTTGGATTTGAGAACCATTTGAAATGCCCTCAGTCTTCTCCCACACTCTTCAAGGGATGAGAATTTTGATCCAAAAAACAATCAAGTGGTGATGCTCTGCATCAACAAATGGGGGGAGGGAGGGAGCACAGGATCCTTGGCACTTTGTCAGGAAGCCCAAAAGATCTGGGAGTGGAAGATCAGCCACTGTGCTTCACTGTAAACAACTTACCTTCCAGGGATCACGTATATGTTAGTAGATCACCTCAGTCAGGTGTTCCTCACTCAGAAGTGGGCCCTGGATCAGTCAGTGGCAAGACGATCTTTTCCAATTCTGTGGCTGTCCCTCTGTTGACTTGTTCACCATGGAGAACAACAGTAAAGTCCAGAAGTTTTGCTCAGTTCATCAAAGCAGGTTCAGCTTGTGTCGGACGCCTTCCTAATCTCTTGGAAATAAAACCTTCTGTATGCAGCCTGCCACTTCCACTAGTAGCAAGGACAGTGATGAAAATACTCAAGGACAGAGCTTATCTCATCCTCTTCATTCCAGCCAGGCCCACATAAGTCTGGTTCTCCTATCTCGTCAGGTTGTCAGTGCAACCTCTGATTCATCTAGGATCAAAATTGTGTTGTCACAGGAAAACGGCCAGCTGTTACTTCTGAGCCTTCCAGCCCTCAACCTGACAGCCTATATATCAGAAAAGCATTCGGCTTCAAATGGAGACAGTTCTCACTGTGGTGCCAAATGAGTTCTCTTGATCCATACACATGTAATCAAAGGGACTTACTTAAATACCTGCTTCATTTATTGTCCTCAGGCCTCAGTACTTTGTCTGTGAGAGTTGATCTCAGTGCTATAGCTGCCTATCACACACAAACAGAGGACAAGCCCATTTCCGTTCATCCATTAGTTTCCAGATTCACAAAGGAGTTATTGCATACTAAACATTGTTTCAAAACCTGGCTTTCCATGGGATCTCAGTGCACTTAATGAGGCCTCTTTTTGAACCACTGGAATTGGCCTTGTTGACGTTCCTTACATAGAAAGTTGTGTTCCTCATAGCCATATCGTCAGATGAGTCAGTGAACTTCAGGCCTTGGTTTTCTACTTACTGTACCTTCAGTTCTTCCTCAACAGAATGGTTCTCCTAAGTTTTTCTGCTAGTGCTTTATAAAGTGGGCAGCCCTCAGCTTGGGACTCCACATATGTAATGGCTAATTCAGCCCTGTTTGTCAATGGAGAAAATCATGTTTACTTACCGTAAATGATGTTCTCTGTAGACAGTAGGATGAATTAGCCTGACTCCCTGGAGTGCTGACTTTCTTCCTTATGCCACGCTACAAAAGGACTGAGGGGCTCTCGAGGCAACGTGCAATTGGGAACTACCGAACATGCTCAGTAGAGTTTAAAAAAATAAATAAACTCGAAAGAGAAGTCCATTCGGTGCCTTTGGATGATGTCACCCACATGTCATCGCTAATTCACCCTGCTGTCTATGGAGAACACTGTTTATGATGAGCGAACATGTTTTTTCTGGACACTACATTTCTTCGCCTCCTACTATATTGTGCGTCAATAATGCGGTTCCCAGTGACCTACAAACAAAGCAGAGAAAAACCTACCTGCAACCCCTTGTAAAGCCATGGAGTTTCCAGCAGGCATCCACGCTCCATGGCCACTTGGAACATTTTAGCAAGCTGCAAGCCAGAGTATTGAGGTATAACAATGTTGTAAGCGGTCGTCAATAACATCATTTGAAAAGGCTGCAGTTTGTTGAGGTACCATGGCTTTTTGCTGATGGATGGGTTTATCCCAATAAATGTGTTGTTTCTGTACAGATCTGTTTGTTGGCTGCCGCCTTCAGTTTAGAGATTGTATAGCGTAGGACTTAGTGTGTGCAGCACCAATCCATCACCCAGATGACTGACAAGCTTCCTGCCCTATAAAATAGTCTCGGACTAAAGTTATTTGCAGAATGAGTTCATCGTAGCTACATAAATCCCCTTCATTGGTAAACGAGGAGGTTGGAAGGTTTTTGCTGCCTGTTCAGTACATGAAACGGGGGGGTGCTGCCTTGTTAGTACTCCATGCCGGTAAACGGCGCCATTCCACCTGGCACCGAGGCGGAGGGGGCCCCACCAGCACCGGGCACTTTTGAGATGCTTCACTGAAGAGAAAAGCTAAAAAAAAAAATGAAAAAAATCAGCTTTAAAATGTGAATGGAGATCGCTATGAAGAAAAACAGTGTGCATGAGACCTGCCCCCTTGTGATGTCATCCAGCCCAGCGTCGAGCCGGTAAACGACGCCATTCCACCTGGCGTCGTGCACCAGGCATCGCTCGCCGAAGGGGCGCAACAAAGGGGCACTCCCCTTTGTGCACCCCTTCTTGCAACCCTTGGTGCTACCTTTTTTTTCGTTTTTTTCTTTTTAACTTCTATGTTTCTTCCACTTTTGTTTACCTTTCTCTTTTTTCATAGTTGTTATCCCTTGTTAACAATTTTCATTGTTATTAATGTTAAATGTATTTGACAAAGGTAACTTTTTTCCTGCATCTCCTGTTTTAATGTAAACCGGTATGATTTGTATATTATACAAGAATGTCGGTATATAAAAATTAAAAATAAATAAATAAATGTCTGAAACAAAGTATTTTTGGCACAAAGAGGAGTCTTCTTGAGATGGAGTAGGTGGCTGGCAATCCAAAATTCAAGCGGTATTCGCAGTGCTTTGTAGCCATTTGAATCAGCAAAGCCCCTTTGGGAGTCCGTGCTCCCCGATGAGCAGTGAGAACCGTTTCTCATCTAAATGTATCGCCAGCAGCGGGCTGATCTACTCCCACTCCCCCGAGTCCCTCGCTCACAAACACAGTCCTTGGGTTTTTTCCCATATCCTCAGATTCCTTTTAGGTGGCAGGCGAGTCCCACGTTTCACCACGTGATTTTAATATCTGCTCCCTTTCATTGTGGGCCAGGATGCACTTTTCTTGTGGGCGCTGTTTAAATACCGACTGCATTTCTTGCTCGTAACGCCGCGCCTCTGTGTTTTTTTTTTTCTCTCCCCTAGTTATGGCACGCTCTCCCCCTGGCCTGGCCAAGACTCCTCTCTCAGCACTGGGGCTGAAGCCCCATAATCCAGCCGACATCCTGTTACAGCAGTCCGGAGGTGAGTAGCACCAGTCACCATTTATAATCATTGCATGGAATCAGCTGTGCTGTATTTACCTTAGGAAGCAGGAAGGGAGGATCGAGCTAATCCTGAAAACCTGAACCAGGTTAAAGGAAACCTAAGGGAGCAGTTGGACACTGGGGGTTGCCTGAGGGAAGTGTTGTAGCTGACCCAGAAGCCTGCGTCTTTAAGCATCCGTTAGCCTGCTAAAGACACCCGCTGTCATGTTGGTTTTCTTGTAACTAATTCCGCCGTCCTCCGGTGAACGTCTTCCAGCGGTGCAAACCCGTCCCACTGGGTGCTGTGTAATCTGTCCAGGGTACACAAGCCAAGTAGTAAGTTCACACCCTAGAGAAAAGCGAACCTTGTCCTTTTGTTTGGAAAGCCTGGAAGCGCGCCACTTTCAGTCACACCGCCGATGGCGTCCCCTGCCGGGCAGGAGCTGCAGCCTGAGCTCGACTGCTGGCGATGCCGTGCCGCAGTCAGAAGTCCTGGATGATGGCCCAGGATGGAAAAGGGATCATTTTAAACCATTAATGGCTAAACAAATATCTTTAAAGAAGGCTTTAGGGGGCAGATTGACACAACGTGAAGGTGGTCTCCCGGGCCAGATAGTACATACAGTACCAGGGTGAAAGGGAAAGCAGGATGAGAGCTCTCCACCTGCCCCGAGCTAGCGGAGAGCCCAGTGTCCTTCCTTATCTGGGGGCAGATCCTGTTGGCAAGGCTTTTACCGTACAGTGTACCCGCCCCGATAACCTGGAGAGTGAGCCTGAATCCCACTCCCGGCCTGAGCTCATCCCCAGGCTTCGTGGCAGGGCTTCCTTTTCTGTTTTGCTCTGCCTGGGGAAAGGTTAGGGGTAAAGCCACTCTAGCTCTGTCTGTCTCTCTCCGCTCTCTCTCTCTCCCGGCTCTCTCCTTTCCCCGTCCTGTTCAGATTCATTACTGACATGTTAATGTGTCTGTGCTTCTCTCTCTCTCTCTCTCCCCCTCTCTTCTTTTCACCTTACCGTCACCCACTCAAGCGTGTATTAGCAAAACCCCACCCCCCGGGAGGGCTCCCTTTCACCAGGGGTAAAATTGCATGACCCGTGCACATGGGTAGAGCTCTGGAGCTCTCTGGCGCGCTCGTTCCTGGGCTTCCCTTTCTCGGGTCCTCCTCTCTGTTTTAACTCTCTCTTTTATGTCTGTGCTTTCTCGTTCTTGTCTCTCTCTCTCTCTGTCTCTCTCTCCGTTTCTTTTCTGTCTCCCTCCTTCTGTCCTCTGCCCTCTTTTGGTTAGTTGTGCAAATGTTACTCCTAAACAGAAAGCTGCATGGCTGTTACCATAAATAAATAAATAATGGATCTGTGTTACTGTTTTTTTTTCTTTCTTCCTTTCTCAATCCTTCCCCCTCTCTCTCTTCCTCGGAGGTAGACAGGTATACCCTAGTTCAGTTTGTTGAAGGTAAGGAGGTTTTCTACCACTAACTGCTTTGGTTGATGTAGCAGAGGATAATTGCCTGGGGAACAGATAATTAAGTAACCAGCTGGGATGGGAGTGAATGCCTTCATACTTTGCTTTGGTGATGAGGCGCTATAACATGTACTAAAGGTCTTGAAGCATCCAATGCATGACGGTTCCCACGGTGCGATCTTCTGTGGGATGCCTTGTTATAAAAGCAAAAGTCTCAATGTTTTTTAGTGGGATTTGCAGCCGTGGCATGGATCCAGCACTTGGCTTGCACCTGGTCAACAGGTCCCATAATCGTTCAAGGCCTACAGATATCCTACATTTAACCGTGAGCAGCCAAGGCCTCTCCTCTGCTATCACTGTCATAATTAGGAGGCCACACGGATGTGGCTCAGTAAGTCGTGCACATCACGGGGCCTTCACAAGAGCCACAGAGGCCGCAGAGTCTGTTGCAAGCTGGGTTTCTTCCACAGTGGGAACGTTTTCTGCATTGTGCAGGGAGTCAGTACGATAGACGACTCCATCGACAGCACCGCACCCTCTGCCCTGCCCTCCCCTCCGAGCCTGCATGAGAAACCAAACGGTTCTTCAGACCAGTCAGGTTAGATTTGTCTCCACGCGTTCTCTGCGTGACGGCTATACTAGGGCAAGTCATGGACGGTATTACCAGTCAGCGCAGGACAGTAAATGAACATCGCTTTCAGCTTTCTCTCATGCTTACGGTGGTGCACCTTGTGATTTCTAAGATGTGAGCACTTTGAATGAACTGACGAGGGATAGGTTCAACTAAAAGAAAATAAGCCTGATATGTCTGACTTTTCTAAGTAACTGATGGCAGTAGAATATGTAATTGTAAACAAGTAATGAGACCGTCTTCAGGGGCCAGCACTCCCCCTCCCCCACTCTCTGGTTTTATTAATGCTTTCCCTCATTTTCCTGCAGTTGTGTTGAAATTTGGCATCTCCCCTATGCTCTGCAGACGCAGGCATCTCCCTTTCCCATTTCGTGCCCGTAGCAAAGATCTGAAGATGGGGTGCAGAGCAGCTCTAGGAAGCCCATGTGATTGGCGGTTTCCGCTCATGCCTCAGTTCAGTGGCTTTTTTATTTTTTTAGATAATCAGTATTCAGTTACCACCTAAGAAAGGTAACCAGTGCCCAGTAACCGATTAATATTCGACCTCGGAAGGATGCCTCGTGTAGTATGACTTCCAGTAGATTCCATGCAGTCAGGACCGCTCAGCTCTGCTTGGCTCACTTCTGCAGGACTAGCCTCATATTACATATCAACAAATACCCCCCCTCCCCCCAGATGACAGTCTAGAACAGGGGTCCCCAAACCTGTCCTGGAGGGCCATCAGCCAGTCGGGTTTTTGGGATATCCTCAATGAATATGCATGAGAGAAAATGTGCATGCACTGCCTCCATAACATGCAAATTTTCTCTCATGCATATTCATTGTGGATATCCCAAAAACCCGACTGGCTGGTGGCCCTCCAGGACAGGTTTGGGGACCACTGGTCTAGAATGTCCCAGATCACAGTGGCAGTGATCTCCACCAACCTGATCATCCAGTTTCCCCCTGTCCATTTTATAATGAGCGGGTACAGGCAGTGGGAGAAGTTACCTGCCTAACGGAGAAACTTCCTCTGTTCTCCTTTGAGCAAGTGGTTGCGGTGTGAATGTTGAACATGGCGATTCCAAGCAGAAAGTCGTTTGGATGCAGGATCTGGAGACTCTGCAATGTTATGGCACTAATGCTATTCATAGAAGCAGGGAAGGTTGATATTACACGAAGGTTGGTCTGACAAACATCCAGGGAGATTCTGTAAAGGGCGTTTACTCCTTCTCAGCCTTTATCACAGCCAAGAGTGCCCTACCATGGTGGCCTTGGTTGCTGTTACAAACCTTGCAAGACTAAAATGAGCTTGGAACAGTCTTATTTGATTCCCTAAACCTGCTCTCTGAGCAGCGTGATCAACGTTCCAGTCATACTTATGACGTAAGGACGTATGCTTGTCCAATCAAATTGAGTGATTTTTCTCCCCTGGAGGTTTATGGTAATTAGATATTTATTCTTGCTGTGTGGTGAATATCAAAGTTTGTTGACCATATATTGAATGAAAGCAAAAGGAATACTGTATACGCCTTAAAGGAAAAGTTGCTGCTGTTTATAATATTTCTGTGAAAGACCAATAGAAAAACGCACGAGAAATGTATATAGAGGGATCTACTGTGTATGATGTCTAAAATACCTCAATCGTTATCACTTTCTTCAATAATGTTTTCTTTAATATAGGCTGATTAAATGCTGTATCGCCATCATTGATAATGATCTGTATACGTTTGAATCAATATCCAAGAACTAATAATATGTTACCGTCCACCCAACGGGGCCTCGTTTCAGACCATTTGGTCATTTCTCAGGGGATGTCTAACTTCTTTTGAAACGTCGAAGACTTAGCGCTAGTTTTCACCGACTCAACACTCTACTCCCGACTGGGCCTTAGAGTATGAAAACTAGCGCTAAGTCTTCAGCGTTTCAAAGGAAGTTCGACATCCCCTGAGGAAAGACCAAGCGGTCTGAAACGAGGCCCCGTTGGGCGAACGGTAACATAGGTGTATTGAGTGAATGACGGTCACAATAGTTTTGGACCGCGCATTTTTTCAAAAAAACAGTTTGGAAAAAAAAACAGCTTGAATGTTTCATCTTGATTTACACTGTCTCATGGAAGAATATAGTTTGAGATATTGGTTGATGTAAAATTGCAAGTTTTTTATTGCACTTGACACGGTTAAAAAATACAAAAAATAAGGTTGGAGGTGGATAGTTGATGATTAGAAAAAAGTCTAAGCACCTTACCAAAGGGTGGTGATTATTGAATTGCTTATGAAACTTTCCACTCCTTCCTAAATAATTTTTTATAAAAATACTTGTGTATTAGTTCTTGGATATTGATTCAAACGTATACAGATCATTATCAATGACAGCGATATACCATTTAATCAGGCTAAATTAAAGAAAACGTTTTTGAAGGAGGTAATAACGATTGAAATATTTTGGACATAATATTTCTGTGGCATCATTGGTGTACACAGTTCTGTGTCTTCAATGTCCCAATCCCAAAGAGCTTGCAATCTAAGTCTAAGCTCATTCCTTGGGGAGCTCCTCAGGGAGGGGAGAGCTGGTCTTTGTCTGGGGATGGGGTGGATGGGGCTTGATTATTTTTAATGGGTTGTGCTTGTCAGGCTTAGTTTGTTAAGTTTGGGTTAGGGTTGGAGTAGGGAGTCCTGTCTTACTCAGTCTCTCGGTGGGAAGAGGAGGGGGTACTGATTGGGCAAATTTGGGACAGTGGAGATCATTGTTCTGATGATTATTCTATTGTACTTATTACTGTATGCTGTATACTGATTTTGTATTTATATGTCTTGTACGTTTTTTACTTATGTGTTGTGTGTTGACATTTTTTAACTGTAAGACACATTGTGTGGTCTTGCTAGACTGAAGGGACAGGATATTAAGTGGAAACAGAAATACTGTTGGAGGTGCTGGGGACTGCCTGTGGCAGTGTCTTGGAGACATTTTTTCTGACTGCAGAGTGGTAAGGGGATAAGGTGCTCGTAGATGTTCAAAGTTAAGGAATGGCCGCCCTTACCCAGCATATGAGACAAGATCACTTCTTGAGCCTTTTTATTTTTATGCAAAACGTTTGTGCTCACTACGGGGCAGGCGGTGACCCAAGAGTGTTATGGATGTTAAATTGACAAGAGGCACATTATAGGCTCTGAAGAGCAGAGGTTAAAGTAATTGTTAACATTGTGCATCTGTTTTTAAAGAGACAGGAATAATTTTGAGAGGTTGGTAGCGTCTACCCAACTATAGTTAGATGTGCTTCAGAATAAGACACCCCCTGAGACAGGCAGGGACTGGGAAAGTTACCTAGCTGGGTGAGTGTTTCTCCGAATAGACCCAGGTTGATTTATCCAACAAGACTTTCCAGGTAAGGTTTTCTGGCTGGTGCTGGACATCGGTGCTTGCTGAATAACGTTTAGCCACAACTTCAGAATGCCTCCCGCCCTGCCTCGTCTTATCCGGCTGAATTCTAGCTTTCCTGCCTAAGCCTTTGCAGCTGAGAGGGACAGGAAATGTAATCTGGGGGTTTGTCCTGAAAACTCAAAAGCTACCTGGGCAAAGCCTTTCGAATGCCGACAAACTGCAGGGTTTCAGGAGAGAAGCTGTTGGCTGACGAGAGCCCAGAGAGCATTTGTGAACAGCAGTGCTGGCAGCTCCAGTGACTGGGTCCTGACATTGTCACCACAGGCCAGGGTCCCTGTGCCCTGGATCCACGCAGAGAGCAGGAAGCCACCCTGCCCAGTGAGTGAGAAAGTCTCTGAAGTAGGGATGCGCAACCCTGAGGCTGAGCTCCTTAGAGGTCCTCAGCTTGTCTCTCCTTATAGCACACAGTTTAAAAAAAACCCAACACGTTGTCCAGGGGAAGCCAGAGTACTCATGATGGAGAGGGAGGGGTGCACTTTTAATTTCTCTATCTGCATTTACCTTGATGAAAGTTCTGTTGTGATCTAAAACATTGGAATATTTTCACTGGGCATTAAATTCCTTGAGACTTGGAGCTCTGGGTACGTAGCATTTTTCCTGTAGACTCAGAGATAAACCTTTAGCATTTCATTCTTAAAGGGTTTCTCGGAGGGATTCCGAGTGCTCTGAGACCAGAGGGAGGAAAACCCCAGTAAGCACCGATGCAGAGCAAAGATACAAAGCCGCAACGGGCTTCAGCAAAGCGGCTGGCGTTTCTGAGCTCCGCAGTGCTTCAAACCACTTATAAACCTTGAGAGTGGAAACTCAGAAGGGTCTTAGGCAAGAATGCTGAAAGGCGTATGGAAGATATACATCATTAACATGCGTCTGCTCTCCTTCAGAAGCAGGGCTGGGAAGAGGTAAATAGGCTAAGCCCTGAAGTGTGAAAGCCCCAAACCAGCACTACAATAACGGGCATCTCAGAGACTGGAAGTAGGAGAGAGAGATTAATGAAAAAGTTAATGGAAGAAAAGAGAGAAGAAAACAAAAGCACAATATCAGCTGGAAAGGCGTCATCTTGGAGAATTGTGCATGTAATTTTCAGAGACGTAGGCAGGGGTATTGCATGTAAAATTGGCATACAGACGCATACGCCTTTGCACATGGTAAGGGAATTTTCAGATGGGCGGGAATGCGCAGGGAAGGTCTGAAAGTACGTGCACGTTTCTGTATTTCATAAACGGAGAGCACACACATATCTCATCAAGCACGCGTGCCTGCCTTCATACCTGCTAATCAAATCACGGATATTAAATCTGACTTCTCTTTTCACTGCAGTTTTTGGGTGAGGGTCTACAGCAAGTAATGGAGGGTATAGGTGAGCTGGTGGAGCTCTTAGCAAACTGCTGCTTGGAAGTAGGCACACAAGCATTTTCTTTAATGAGATAAAAACATTATAAAAAACTGAGGATCATTACATGTGCATGTTACAATTATTTAGCATGTAAAATATGTGTTTACTTCTGTAAAATAGATAAATAAACTATGAGGATCCCTGCTTTAAAAGATATACGTATACTAAAAAATCTGCACATTCTTTCTGGGCGGTGATAGGCGGTATTTTATAAAATGTGTGGCTCCTGCTGCACAGTTTATAACTTTAGGTGCTCCTCCTTATGGATGTATGTGCTGAGCTCTGCACACTGTTGAAAATTACCTTCTCAGCTTCTGACAATAAAATCACTGACTTGAAAGCCATCGTAACAGAGACAGCGTTAACGTGTTTAAAATCATGAGAGGTCTAGAACGGGTAGATGTGAATCGGTTATTTACTCTTTCGGATGGTAGAAAGACTAGGGGGCACTCCATGAAGTTAGCATGGGGCACATTTAAAACTAATCGGAGAAAGTTCTTTTTTACTCAACGCACAATTAAACTCTGGAATTTGTTGCCAGAGAATGTGGTTAGTGCAGTTAGTATAGAAGAAAATTATTACTTACCTGCTAATTTTCGTTCCTGTAGTACCATGGATCAGTCCAGACAGTGGGTTATGTCCCCAATCCAGCAGATGGAGTCAGCACAAGCTTTGAGGGGGCGTATCCATATATACTACTACCCCCTCTGCAGGAGTTCAGTATCGAGTATATCAAAGCCCGAGTAGAAACCCCCGAAGGATCAAGTTTGTGGAAACAGATAATTAAAACAATTGTAACCGCAACAAGTAACTGCAACATGGGTACTTGCCAGGTTCTTATGGCCTGGATTTGCCACTGTTGGAAACAGGATGCTGGGCTTGATGGACCCTTGGTCTGACCCAGTATGGCATTTTCTTATGTTCTTATCCTACCAACTTGTAGGGAGTTGTGAAAAACAGCAAAAAGGAAACGACTGTGAAGACACAGAGCACTATGAACAGGAAATAGCGCAGAGCTGAGCAGGACCAAGAACCCAAAACGTGGTGGGCGTCTGGACTGATCCATGGTACTACAGGAACGAAAATTAGCAGGTAAGTAATAATTTTCTTTTCCCTGTACGTACCTGGATCAGTCCAGACAGTGGGATGTACCCAAGCTTCCCTAAACCGGGTGGGGTCCTGCGAGGCCTGCTCGGAGAACCTGCTCGCCAAAGTGTCCAGAGACTGAAGAGGCGAGGTGCAGACGATAGAGCCTCGAGAACGTGTGTAACGATTTCCAGGTGGCTGCTCTACAAATTTCTTGCGAGGATACCGAGCGAGACTCCGCCCAGGAAGCCGCCTGAGAACGTGTAGAATGCGCTACAATGCCGGGTGGGGGAATCCGTCCCGCCCCAATGTAGGAAGCAGCAATGCCGGCCTTCAACCATCTGGCAATGGTAGCCTTCGAGGCCTGAGACCCCTTCTTAGGTTCGGACCAGAGTACGAAGAGATGGTCAGAGATCCGGAACTCATTTGTAGCCTCCAGATAGAGGCGCAGAGTGCGCTTGACATCCAAAAGACGGAGCGTCTTCGGCTCTGAGGAGGAGAAGGACGGCAGCTCCACCATCTGGTTCACATGGAATGCAGAAACCACCTTCAGCAGGAAGGAGGGAACGGTGCGAAGCGAAACACCAGAGTCGGAAAAACGGAGATAAGGCTCTCTACACGACAGAGCCTGCAGCTCCGAGATGCGTCGAGCGGAACAGATGGTCACAAGAAATACAGTCTTGAGAGTGAGATCCTTATCGTTGCGCTGCGCAGCGGCTCGAACAGTGGTCCCGACAGGGAGCGAAAGCACAAGGTTAAGACTCCAGGAGGGACAAGGGTCCCGCAACGGAGGACGCATATGCTTGACACCCTTGAGAAACCGAGCAATGTCAGGGTGCTGTAGAAGAGAGGCCCCCCATCGCTCAACAGCGAGCCAAGGGCGGCCACCTGAACCCGTAGTGAATTATAGGCGAGCCCTTTTTTCCACCCCCCGCCTGTAGAAACTGAAGGATCTGAGGTACAGAAGCCTTAGCGGGTCTCGTGGCTGGCTGGTACACCACAGCTCGAACACCTTTCCAGACCCGAACATAGGCCGCCGACGTCGATGTTTTTCATGCCCGCAATAGCGTGGATACTACCCGCCCTCCGGGTAGCCCCGACGCCGGAGGCGGCGCCTCTCAAAAGCCAGGCCGCAAGACAGAAGAGTTCTGCCTGCTCGAAAATACCGGGCCCTGATGTAGGAGCTGGGGGAGGTGCCCCAGCCTGATTGGCCGTTGATCACCAGCTGTAGCAGGTCCGCAAACCAGGGTCGCCTGGGCCATTCCGGGGCGACGAAGACCACGGTCCCCTGATGGCTTCTATCTGCGGAGTATCCTGCCACCAGAGGCCACGGTGGAAAAGCGTAGAGCAGAAGATGTGGGGGCCACGGAAGGACCAGGGCATCCACCCCTCCGCGCTGCGCTCTCTCCGGCGACTGAAAGAAGGTGGAGCCTTGGCGTTTGAGAGCGGACGCCATCAGATCCAGGTGGGGGGCCCCCCACCGATGGACGATAAGTTGCATCGCTTTTGTCGGAGAGAGACCACTCTCCTGGGTCCAGCAGTTGATGACTGAGGAAGGTCCGCCTGGACGTTGTACCACCCCGGCGATGTGCGAGGCCGCTAGCCGGACGAGATGACGCTCACAGCCCACCAACCATTGCATCAGTAGCGCCGCCTCGAGCGCTACCTGCGGGCTGCGCGTGCCTCCTTGTCGGTTGATATAGGCCACGGTGGTAGCGTTGTCCGATAGAATTCTGACTTCCCGGTTCCGAAGAAGCGGGAGGAAATGTCGCAGAGCTAGCCGGACCGCCCTGGTTTCCAGACGGTTGATGACCACTTCTCCTCCACCGCGGACCACGTCCCCTGCGTGGCGCTTCGATCGCATACTGCACCCCAGCCTGCTAGACTGGCATCGGTAGTCACCACCACCCAATTTGGCAGATCGAGGGACACGCCCTGGGCCAGGTTCGGCGGATCCAACCACCAGCCCAGACTGTCCCTGGCATTCTGCGGGAGCCGGAGAATCATCTGGTAGTCCTGTGATACTGGTTTCCACCGGGAGAGGAGCGCCCACTGTAAGGTCCTGAGGTACGCGAAAGCCCAAGGTACAAGGTCGATGGTGGACCCCATCACTCCCAGGAGTTGTAGGTAGTCCCAGGAGGTGGGCTCTGGTAATGCAGAGAACCGTCGTGTGTGATCCCGCAAGGATTGAGCCTTGTCCTGGCGCAGAAAAACTTTGCCCAGTAGGGTGTCGAAGGTCACCCCCAAGAAATCCAAGCGTTGCGAGGGAGTGAGGGAGCTCTTGGAGAAGTTCACTACCCATCCCAGGGAATGTAGAAACCGTACTACTCGAGTCACCGCTGAGCGTCCATGATCGAATGACTTCGCCCGGATGAGCCAATCGTCCAGATAAGGATGAACCAGGATGCCTTCCTTCCGGAGGGCTGCAGCCACGACTATCATGATCTTGGTGAAGGTGCGCGGCGCCGTCGCCAATCCGAACGGGAGAGCCGTGAACTGAAAATGCTGGTCCAGGATTTTGAAACGAAGGGAAACGGTGGTGGTCCGGGCGGATGGGAATGTGCAGGTAGGCCTCCGTTAAGTCCAGGGAGGCAAGAAACTCCCCCCGATGTATCGCCGCAATCAGTGATCCGAGCGTTTCCATGCGGAACCGAACGACTCGAAGGGATTTGTTGACTTCCTTGAGGTCCAGTATAGGCCGGAAGGAACCGTCCTTCTTTGGCACGACGAAATAGATGGAATAGTGGCCCGAGCCCACCTCTCCGAAGGGCACGGGCGGAATAGCGCCTATCTCCCGGAGTCTGTCCAGAGTCAGCTGCACCGCCCTTCTTTTGAGGTCCGAGCCACAGGGAGAAAAGATGAACCTTCCCTGCGGAGGGCGGACAAATTCCAATGCGTAGCCGTGTTTTATGGTATCCAGGACCCACTGGTCCGAGGTGATCCGCGCCCACTCCGCGTAGAAAAACGTTAGCTGGCCCCCAATCCTGGGGACAGAGGAGTGGGCGAGACTGGCATCATTGTGAAGACTTGTTAGAGGGGTTCCCGGGTCCGGGAGTAGTGCGTGCGGGCCGACGCCCGCGAAAGGAGCGCGACCAGGGCTGAGACCTGGGGGCGGATGGCCGGGCGGCCGCCTGTCTGTATCCCCTGTAGCGCCGCTGCGCTCTGGCTCTGGTCCGAGAAGAAGAAAACGCTCTGGATGGACGAAACCTATCCTCCGGCAGCCGATAAACAGCGTTCTCCCCCAGGGACTTGATGATCTGATCCAAATCCTCCCCGAAGAGGAACTTGCCCCTGAAGGGGAGAGAGCCCAGACTGGACTTCGAGGACGTATCTGCCGCCCAGTTGCGTAGCCATAGTAGTCGGCGTGCCGCCACTACTGAAACCATGGATCTTGCGAGGACCCGAAAAAGATCGTACGAGGCATCCGCCCCATACGCCACCGCGGCCTCCAGTCGATCCGCCTGGGCAGCCTCATCATCCGGCAGATTCTGAGACGTGAGGAAGTTGTTGTACCCAAAGGAGACTAGCCCGCTGGGCAAGCGACTGCACATCACCGCCCGCATGCCAAGCGCGGAGACCTCGAAGACCCGCTTAAGGAAAACCTCCAACTTACGATCCTGTGTGTCTCGCAATGCCGCACCTCCCGTTACTGGGATAGTCGTCCTCTTCGTGACCGCCGATACTGCGGAGTCCACCTTTGGGACCTTGATGAGGTCCAAAAAATCTTCAGGGAGCGGGTACAGCTTTTCCATCGCCCGGCTGCTCTTCAGGGAGGCCTCCGGGGTGTCCCATTCCCTGGTGAGAAGTTGTAAAAGCGAGTCATGGATAGGAAAAAGCCCGAGCCCTCTGCCGAAGCGCCACCAGGACTGGATCTCCCTTCTTTGAGGAGGGTGACGACAGCGGGAGCCACTGGAGCAGGCGGGTCGGTGGAGGGTCCAAATCTAATTCCTGAATGATCTGCGGGATGAGGTCGTCCAGTTCTTCCTCTGGAAGAGGCGTAGGGTACGCGGATCATCCCCTTCTTGCGTGCCGTCCCCTTGGCCCCCGTCCGGGAGGTCAGGTCCCTGTCCCGCTGGGTCGGGCACCGCCCCCACTGCCGCTGGCGCCGAACGGACCCGAGTAGGAGGACGTGAGGCCCCCGCTTCCGAAGGGTCGGGGGGGGGCCGGCGCCGAGGGCGACATCCGTGGGATCTTAGGGGGGGGGGGGTCCCACAGGTGTGTCCAGCCCCTGTAGATAAGCGGTATGCATGAGCAGGATAAACTCCGGAGAGAATCCCGGCCTGCCCGGGTGCGTTTCGAGGGGCGGCGTGGTTCCTGCTCTCTGGCTCTGGGTGCTTGGCTCCTGCACCAGAATCGGGGGGGCGCCCCCGCTTGTAGGGTCTTCCCGAGAGACGTTCTCCCTCGTGTCCTGCGCCACCGGGCGCTCAGAATGTAAGCTGGCCCCCGTTCCCGCCAAAAATGGCGGAGTGGCCGGCCCGCGCCGCCCGGGCAAAAAAAGAAAATTCAGTAAGGGACTGTGAGGAACCTTCCCCCTCGGGAAGGCATCGTGCACAGATGCCCTCCCGGGAAATCCGGGACCCCAGGTCGCCGCAGGCCGCACAGGGAAGGTGCGTGTGTGTACGTGAGAGAGGGAGCCTGTGTGAGGGAGTGTGTGTATATGAGAGGGGAGCCTGTGTGAGGGAGTGTGTGTATATGAGAGGGACAGAGGGAGCCTGTGTGAGAGAGGGGTCTAACTGTGGGATTGGAGGGTGGGGGATTGAAATAGAGGGGAAGGAGTTGAGCCTGGAGTTGGAGGGGAGATGGAATGGAGAGCGGAGGGGTTGGGGCCTGAGAGGGCAGAGTGAAAGAGGTGTGGCTAAGGGAGTACGGAGAGAGGTGGAAGGGCCACTCTTACAGTGAACTTCTAGAGGAATATTTAAAACTCTGCATCTTTAGTAATAACTTTTCTGTATTACATAATACATTAATTACTCAGAGATTGTGATGTGTATCCTGTTATTTTAACCAATATAAATGATGGTAGAATTTTACATTTTTGTGCGCAGAATTTCCTCAGGAATAGCATCTGCTATTTCACATGTGTAACTGCAAAAGTTTACGTGCGCAACGTTTGCAAATTCAGCTTAAAATCTACTTGGTTAATAACAGTTTATGGACTGCTCCAGGAACTTGTCAAAATCATTTTTAAAGCCAATTATGCTAACTTCCTTAACCACATCCTCTGGCAATGAATTCCAGAGCTTAATTGCATGTTAAGTAAAAAAGATTTTTCTCCAAATTGTTTTGAAGTGCTACTTACTTACTAACTTCATGGAGTGCCCCCTAGTCTTTGTATTTTTTGAAAGAGTAAATAACCGATTCACATCTACCCGTTCTAGACCTCTCATGATTTTAAACACCTCTATCATATCCCCCCTCAGCTGTCTCTTCTCCAAGCTGAAAAGTCCTAACCTCTTTAGTCTTTCCTCATAGGGGAGCTGTTCCATCCCCTTTATCATTTTGGTTGTCCTTCTCTGTACCTTCTCCATCGCAAATATATCTTTTTTGAGATGCAGCGACCAGAATTGTACACAGTATTCAAGGTGCGGTCTCACCATGGAGCGATACAGAGGCATTATGACATTTTCCGTTTTATTCACCATTCCCTTTCTAATAATTCCCAACATTTTGTTTGCTTTTTTGACTGCCGCAGCACACTGAACCGACGATTTCAATGTGTTATCCACTATGACACCTAGATCTCTTTCTTGGGTTGTAGCACCTAATATGGAACCTAACATTGTGTAACTATAGCATGGGTTATTTTTCCCTATATGCATCACCTTGCACTTATCCACATTAAATTTCATCTGCCATTTGGATGCCCAATTTTCCAGTCTCACAAGGTCTTCCTGCAATTTATCACAATCCGCTTGTGATTTAACTACTCTGAATAATTTTGTATCAGCTGCAAATTTGATCACCTCACTCGTCGTATTCCTTTCCAGATCATTTATATATATATTGAAAAGCACCGGTCCAAGTACAGATCCCTGAGGCACTCCACTGTTACATTCCTCCACTGAGAAAACTGACCATTTTTATTCCTACTCTCTGTTTCCTATCTTTTAACCAGTTTGCAGTCTACAAACTCGCAATCCACAGATTTACGCACATTAAATCCACTTTGAAAATTATGCCATCCAATTTACCCATATAATTTACACCTTCTAACATATCCACACAGAGTTACACTGAAAACGTATGTGTATTCAACCCCTCTCCAACTCCAGCTTCAGAAACACCTCTGCTCAGTCAGGATAAACCTAGGCACAAACATGACATGCGTTTTAAAAAGCTCATTACTGCTTTTGAAAAGTACCTTCTATTACTAGAAAACTCACAGCTGCCTGTTGAAAGGCTGATAAGAAAGTGATGGGTTTCACGGCTTCGTGGTAGAGATAATTCACAAATGAATTATTTTAGGGGTCAAGTAGCCCCTGTCATCCCAGGATATCTGTTCATAAGGGCAGCCACCTGAATTATTTTGTGGAATTCAAAGGGGGATATGGCACAACTTGAAACTCTCAAAAATAAAAATCTCTACAACAACTTAACATTTCTGTAGCTCTACTAGGCATACACAGCCCGGTACAGGTCCCTAAAACAGAGATAGTGCCTAGTCTCCAACCCAGGTGAGCAGTGCACTACTTCTGTTGTAAACTCTGTCGCCTCACCCTTTCCAGCAGCTGGCCAGCTCTGGGCCGTTACGTGGGATAAGACTGCCTTCAGTAGACCTGTCTCTCTCCTGCTAATCCATGGAAGCAGGTAAGGAGGCACCTAAGGCTCCAGCTCACATCCCTGGACCACGGTTTCACCTCACCTTTGGTGTGTGGTCAGGTTTCTTATTAGGAAAGAAAACACCAACGGTGTCACAGATATTCCTAGAGATGGTTACCTTGTAAACCCAGAACACTTACAAGTCGTAATTCATTGGGACACGATGAGAGCTGCATGCCAAGCTTTATTCAGCAAATTGGGTAGCTCTCCTTAGTGTAAGCATGTGAACCCAGCTCTGTGCTTATATGAGGGAATAAAAACCCCAGCATGACTGAATCTCACCCAGATTCTTGATTGGACCAGGAATTTCTCCAGTGGCCAGTCAGAAATCTCCCAGAACAGTTTCCGGTCTTTGGCAGGCTCTCTCCCTCTTCCTTTCTCTCCTGGGCACTCTGGTCTCTGCTCAGAAAGTGCCGTGATCTCCTTTGTTGTTGCAGCTCAGCTACTGATGCGAAATGAGTCCCAGCTGCAATGAGAGTCTCTCTCTCTCGATAGCATGTGGTATTTCTTTGTCCACATCAGACTTTGTCATCTGATGTAATATATGACATCGGACAGGTTATTGGCTGTTAGTCCAGATTGGGCTTGTGGGCACTCACTTCTTGACGTTGGTTTTTCAGGAGGCACCTCCTGTCATACAAACATAGAAATGACGGCAGAAGAAGACCAAATGGCCCATCTAGTCTGCCCAACAAGCTTTCATACTTATTTTTCTCATACTTATCTGTTACTCTGACTGCTGAGGTCAGGGCCCTTATTGGTAACTTTTGGGTTTTGATTTCCTTCCACCCCCACCAATTGATATAGAGAGCAGTGCTGGAAGTGCATCTAAGTGAAGTATCAAGCCTAAATGTTTAGTGGTAGTAACCGCTGCTATAAGCAAGCTACTCCCACTCTTATTTGTTTACCCAGCCTGTACACTTTAGTCCTTGTTGGCTGTTGTCCGAATATAAATCCTCTTTTCTTCATTCCCCCTGCCATTGAAGCAGTGAGCTGCGCTGTATATGTATTCAAAGTGAAGAACGGGCTTGATTGGTTCAGGGTAGTAACCGCCGCAATAAGCAAGCTGCTCCCACGCTTATTTGTTTATCCAGCCATATGTATTCAAATCCCAAACCACAAGTTTTATCATGAGTTCAGCACCTGTTTGTCTGTTGTAAAGGTTGCGGCTTCCCATTGTCCCACCAGTTGTTCTCGCTGATTGGTTGGAGGTGTAAGCCGGTAATGACTTGGACCTGGCCACCCAGTGACATTTCCATGACTCAGCCTCTCCGTCTGGACTGTCCTGCTTTTGGGGGCAAACGCATATCTCCTTTCTGCAAGTCTGCGGGGACAGGAAATGTTTGTGGTTACACAGAGAAGCAGCAAAGAGAAAAAGGAAAAAAAACCTCTCAGAATCTAATTTTTCAAATCCTACTTCTATTTATTTATTTATTTTATATTCACAGTTTTAGAACCTGAAAAATCTGCATAGTTCAGTGCAGGTGACAGTAAACGTACAAAATCAAAACATTGAAAAACATTAAAACGTACAATTGAAATAGATACAATTAATCTACATAGCATTGTATAAAATGAATATATACAAGATTAGGCAGATGACCACCATAGCTATTACTAGCAGCGTCAGTGATGTGGACTTGAGGTCTGCAGAAAACCAGCGGCCAGCCAGTCTTACGGATGAATCTTGCCTTTTATAGCATTTGCATGCTGTCCCGCCACCTCGTTCAGACTCTGTATAATTTTTAAACGCTCGGCTGCTGTAATAAAAACATATTTCCACTCTAAAGTGGTACTGTATTTACCATTTGGCTGCATTCTCAAATATTAGTCACACTGGCCCTTCTAGGATCACGCCATTGGAGCACGGGATTTTTTTTTTGCTTGAGAAGATGAAAACTTTGTGGTTCTTATTATTTTTATTTTATTTATTTATTTGTATTTTTCTATACCGGCATTCACGGAGTTCGTATCATGTCGGTTTACATAAAACAAGGGGTGAGAAATACATTATAACGTAAATAACTAATAACATAAGAGTATACATTAAAAGGTAAAACAAGTGCATGGAAGAAAAAAGTTACAATAAAACGGGGTCATTCTAACTGGGATTAGAGTTAGAGGAAAGATAAACAGTTTAACGAGAAGTAAAACATTGTAATGATTGGTAGATAGAGACTGTTTCAGTTTAATAGGAAATGATCAGTAATATTGTTATTGTTATTGTTATTGTTGATAACAATAACAATAAGTTATTGTTGATCCAGGACACCTGCTCAAGTCTCTGTCTATAAGCTCCAAAACATCTGTAGGCAGGGAAGACTTCTGGCTGACTGCTTAATGGTCCACATGAGGCCAAGAGGACCGGAGGGATTCTTCCTGATAACACGCCACAGCTTCAAGAGCGCAGACTAGCCCAGGCCAGAGTTCGGCTCACCTCCCCCTCGGCCTGGTGCATCCCGCTGACAACTTCAGATTTCAGTCAGGGGCTGGGCCGAAAGCGTCGATGCCAAAGAGCTGTGGGTGGCCCACGCAGTCAAAAAGAGGACAGTGAAGTCCGAACCCTGGTCGCGTGTTTAGAGAAAACAACAAACTGAAACGAATGGGGAAGGCTGGAAAAGCTCTGCACATCCCCTGGAGCGCGAGTCGATGTGAGGATCTGCTTCTCCCTAAAAGGCCCAGCTTCTCCTCTTAGGGGATAGACCTGAATGTGGCTTCATTTGGAGTGTTAAAGAAACCTGTGGACTTCATTAGGAGGCCAAAACTGGACCTGTAAGAATAGAAGACTTTGGGTCGGGCATTCATCTCTCCTTTTCCTGTTTTTCTTCTGTCTCACACCTCTCTCTCTCTCTTACTCTTCTTTCATTATTTATTTTTTCTTGGGTTTTTTTTTTAATCTCTTTTTCTTTTCCTTTTACTCATTGAATGTCTTTTCTTCTCTGTCACTTATTTATCCCTCATCCGCTGTATTTCCTTCTCCCCCTCTCTCTTTTTTACCCTCCCTTCCCATCCGTGCTCTCTCTATATTTAGTACACAGTTCAGAACTTGGCCGTGAAGACCATTTCCTTCTGTGGCAGGTGCACTGATGCACTTCAACAACGTCCAGCAACCAGAATTGACCATTTCTTCAGGTCTGGCCACAAGTTGGCATGAAAGTCTTCAAGTCATGCGAAAAGTAGGAAGAGAGTTCAAGAGCCAGGCATTGGAGCCGAGGTTTTAGGGTTGTCTTGTTGGGGAGGGAGGAAGACTTGCTATCTGAGAAGCTGGGAGCACTTTGTAAGTTATGGGACTTTACTGTAAGGGAAGATCTTCATTACACGCGGTGCTAATCTCGTGGAACTTTCCGGGCTAGCGATGCAATCTCGATTTCTGAAATCTTTTCGTTCTGGATGCATCCCGGTGACGGAGTGCCAACATCCACTCCTGGCTCTTCTGGACTAAGTGACATAGCTGGTTCATCACTCAGGCGCTACTTGAGCCGGCTGATGAGTGATGGCCCAGTTGCACAGGAAGTTCAGAAGAGCCATAAAGAAGGAGAAGTTGTCCTTATTATACCTGCCAGGATCTGTTCGGCAGGAATTTCAAGGGGCTGCTGTCAGAGACAGGACTGTGCCTATCTCCTGGGTGCAAAGGCAAGTATGCTGACCCGTCTTCTTGATCCTTCACTACTGTAATAAGGCCGCGACTTCCTTTAAAGTGAAAGCAAAAGGCAAGAAATTGCAAAGGCCGAGGCAGAACATAGACATGAAGCATGGTAATAGGATGCTAGTAAAGGTTTAGCAGGGAGGGAGACGCTCACAGGTGAGTCCGATTCATGACAGCACATTAGGCAGGGTTTCATTGGGAAGATTGGGTGAGCCCAGTAGGCCCATTCCTCTGACATGAACAGGTAGCAAGGAAGTGTTGGCCTGTGAGCAGAGAGTGGTCTACTGTAGCCACAGGTCAGTGAGAGCATAGAGGGCACCTCTAAAGCCCGTCTCAGCGTGGAAGAGCTTGATCATGACAGTGCCTGGCAGAGAAAACCTTGAAGCTAGTGTCCTAAACCATTAAAATTCACACTTTCAGTTCTCACGTGAGGCCGGAAAGTAGGACACCCATGCCAGGGTAGCCACTGGGTACGAAAGAGGAATTGCAGCACACGGAAATCTGCATGGCTTGTTTTCCGTCTTTGCTGGGGTTGGGATGAGCAGGTAAGGAATCCCCCAGACTCTCAGTGCCGGTGTTCGGTGATGAAGGGAGATGCCTGAATTCTCTGCACAAGACTCCCGGTGCTAGATCCCTCTCCAGCAATCCTGCTGCAGGGCGCCGTTAACCCTCTGGGCAGTGGCGTGCTGACTATAAAAAGGGGCCCAGTAACTCTGAGAGACCGCAGAGGTTTTCTCCATAAAAAATGCTCCAGTGGATAAGCGCGCCGGAGCCCCGAGCTCCCCCTGTCGAAAACAAGCACGCCAGCCGAGAAACGAGAGGGCACATGTGCTTTGGAAACCAAATATCCTTTGGAAAACAGTTCATGAATTACAGGCTTGGCCCACTGCTGTCCCTCCTTGCATTTTAATCAGGCAGGCGCTGGTCTGACTCTCTTCCGTTTTGCAATGAATACTTTTAATAACGGGGGATCATATCATTTTAGCAAAATGACATTTTTGTTGTAGCTTAATGTCAGAAGCTTGCACGGAGCATTATGCAACACGACCCTTCCTGGCTCAGAGACTGGCGAGGCTGGAGCACTTCTGTCTTGGAGAGAAATCTGCAAGGGTTTATGTAACACGCAATGATAGGCAGGGCTGAAACCGATCAGGGTCAAATCAACTTTCCATCGCAGAGAAATATTCTCTGCGGTATGAGCGCTAAGCCTCTGGAAATGAGCCAGGCAAGGATGCACTAACAACGCTGTCAGGACCTGGGAGCAGGTGCAGCCTGCACATTATTTCCGTGTTTCAGTTTTTAGGGGGCAGCCTGGTTAGTCTGTCGTAGCAAAAACCCATTCAGAGGCTGGTGGCGCATTATTGACTAACAGATGTGTGTTGAGGGCATACACTTTGGAAGACAAAAGTCCACTCTGTTAGATGCATCTAATGAAATGGGTTTCTGTCCTCAAGAGCGCAGGCCTTGGTAGCTGTGTGAATCTGTAAGGTGCCGATGTGGTGCTGCTGTTCACAGATCATTACATTTCATGTATTACTTACAGACCGCATCCCAAAAACAAGACCTGCCCATTGTAGGGAACAACAGTGTCATCAAAAGAAAACACAATTGCTCAAGGAGGGCGATTTTCGATACTGTTTATGTGTGTGTGTGTGGGGGGGGGGGGCGGGTGTGAAAATACATATGGTGATTTCATTTCAAAGTGATTGCAAAATTACCCAGGTGCGACGTATCTGCATGCACATGTTGGCCTGAATTTTCAAACTTGCAGGCCTACAGGTGCAATGTACCCCGAGAGCAGTAACAACATTGCATCCTAGATGTTGTAGAGACATTCAAGAAAGGCACAGAAGTTATGAAACGTCGGCATGATGTTAAAACCCAATCCCAATGTATTAATTTTGGGCTTCTTCGGAAATCCCTTGGGGAGCCAGCGCCGACTGTGATGTAGGCAGAGGTGTGGCACGAGAGGGCCCATGAAGCCTGAGCACTGGGCAGCCGATGTGACTTGTGCCAAATTCCTTACCATCCCCGTCCCTCTCTCGCAGCTATAGCTGGGTTACAGTAGGTTGCAAGCTCTGCAGCGGGCGACTTCCACCCATTTTGTGTAATTCTGTGTATATCAGTGACGCCGTATCTGCAGCTATAATTAATAATGACATCGTCTGTGATGAGTGCGCACCCGGAGGTATCGCTTTGCCGTTTGCCCGTGGGCGTCCATGTTGCCAGACTGGCCGGAGCTGATTCCGAGGCAGGGGTTGGTGGCCGCCAGCTTCCGCTTTGCCTCCTGTCTCCCCCGCTGTTGGGTTTTCGGCGCAGCCTCTGTCTTGCGAGCGGAAGCGCGAGCTTTCCGGCAGCCTGCGCTTTCCTTGTGTGGCTTTGCCCTGCCTGTCTCCCGGCAAATCCCGTTCCATGCCCCCCCCCCCCCCCCCCCCCCCCACACACACACCAGGAGGTCAGAGTTCTTCTCTCTCTAAAAAAAAAAACTTGTTTCTTATCTGACTGCAGAGCCCCGGAGTTACGTGGAATCGGTGGCCCGGACCGCAGCAATGGGGGGCGTCTCGCCCCACACCCCGCCAGGGCCACAGGTGTATGCCACGGAGATGCCGGCGAGAAATGGACCCTTCGCTCCCAGTCCTTTGTCCACCAGCAGCCCCATACACAGCGTGGATGGGTGAGGAGAGCCCCCTGGATTGTGTGGTTCTGATTTTAATTGCGTAGCTAAGCAATAGAAATAACGTACAAATGCCTATTCACGCTTTCTTTTAATACTCCTAACTTTTGTGTGATAAGAAATAACATAGCAACCAGGGAGCGGCTGAAAAGCTCACCTGGAGAGCAATTTTCAAAAGGATGCCCACAGGGTAATGAGCATTTTATCTTTATCAATCAGCTTTCTGAAAATAGCCCACCCTGATGTCTCCCAGCCGTGTCCCGCAGGCACACCTAGCCGGTCGGGTTTTCAGGACTGCCACAGTGAAGATGCATACCCTGGGGGGGGTCTCCAACGTATGCAGATCTCTCTCATGCATATTCATTACGGATATCCTGAAAACCCGGCCGGGTAGGAGTGCCCGCGGGACAGGGCTGGGAAACGCTGCTGTACGTGGGAAGTGCCATACGGTGCGTGCTTTCTACCCATAATGCAATGGAGGCTCTTCCACGGCAGGCGAAAACTATGTGCATAGTTTAGGGTTTTCAAAACCGGTATTTCCCAGTCTTTTTAATCTCAAGGCACCCCCCCCCCCCCCCTTTAAGGAAAATGCGTGTGAGGCACACCAGCCGCCGTGGCCAAAAGATAGGCTAGGGAAGCTGTGGAAGCCCCACCGGTCCCTCTTCCTGGGGATAGGACAGAGGTTGGGAGGACTCATAGAAGAAGAGAGAGGAGGAGAGAGAGAGAGAGAGGAGGAGGAGCTGTGGGTGCGGTGCTATTGCTGCACAAAGCCCGGGGCCTGGCTCTCCATGCCCTGCCTGCTTCCCATTAATTGCCACACCCCCCGGGGCTCCTGCTGTAGCTCAGGGGGAAGAGGCCATGCGTGATTCCCGCGTGATCTCGGAAAGAGGTTCCCGGTGTCTCTTCTCGCCGCGGGGAGCTGAGGGCAGAGCCCAGGTGCGGCCCTGGATGGGAGCGTCGGGCTGCGGTGACCTTTCCGTGGCACGCCTCGTCAGGCCTGAAGGCGCCCCAGCATGCCGTGGCACACCGGTCGCTTTGGGTCAGAAAAGGCGTCCGCAGAAGGAGGTGCAAATCTCTCTGTGTGCTTCTTTATTTGGCATTTTTGAATAGGGAAAGTTACACGCAAGGGTTTTCCTGAACATTGGCGCAAAAACCGCAGGTAAAATGAAACTGTGGACTTTGCAGCTATGCAGGTGGTATGAAACCTGCCCCCATAGCATTCTTGAGTGATCGTCTGCCCTTCAGCCGCTCTGTGGTTGGTTGCACCTGCCCTTGTCTCTTGCAGATATGACTGTATTGCACCTCTCTGTAGCGATATGCATCAGGAGATCATGGGGAGGGAGGGGGGGGTCACCAGTCCTGCTGGCGGCAGGATGCATCCTGGAGGCTTCTTATTACCACAGCCTGCACTAATACAGCTGCATCGCGGCATGGCAGTCCCTGTAACACTGAATACTGGGAGTCATTTTCCCTAGAGCCAATAACTGCAATGATCCATCATGAAAGTCATCAGCTATCCCCCATAGCAGTAAATGTAATGCACCATCATGGGAGTCATTATCCCCCTCAGCCAGTCACTAATGCACCATCATGGGAGTCATTATCCTGCACAGCCAGACACTAATGCACCACCATGAGAGTCACTATCCTGCACAGCCAGTCACTAATGCACCACCATGGGAGTCACTATCCTGCACAGCCAGTCACTAATGCACCATCATGGGAGTCACTATCCTGCACAGCCAGTCACTAATGCACCATCATGGGAGTCATTATCGTGCACAGGCAGTCACTAATGCATCATCACGAGAGCCATTATCCTGCACAGCCAGTCACTAATGCACCACCATGGGAGTCACTATCCTGCACAGCCAGACACTAATGCACCACCATGGGAGTCACTATCCTGCACAGCCAGTCACTAATGCACCACCATGGGAGTCACTATCCTGCACAGCCAGTCACTAATGCACCATCATGGGAGCCATTATCCTGCACAGCCAGTCACTAATGCACCACCATGGGAGTCACTATCCTGCACAGCCAGTCACTAATGCACCACCATGGGAGTCACTATCCTACACAGGCAGTCACTAATGCACCATCATGGGAGTCATTATCCTGCACAGCCAGTCACTAATGCACCATCATGGGAGTCACTATCCTGCACAGCCAGTCACTACTGCACCCTCATGAGAGCCATTATCCTGCACAGCCAGTCACTACTGCACCACCATGGGAGTCACTATCCTGCACAGCCAGTCACTAATGCACCACCATGGGAGTCACTATCCTGCACAGCCAGTCACTATTGCACTATCATGGGAGTCATTATCCTGCACAGTCACTAATGCACCATCATGGGAGTCACTATCCTGCACAGCCAGTCACTAATGGACCATCATGGGAGTCATTATCCTGCACAGCCAGTCACTAATGCACCATCATGGGAGTCACTATCCTGCACAGCCAGTCACTAATGCACCACCATGGGAGTCATTATCCTGCACAGTCACTAATGCACCACCATGGGAGTCACTATCCTGCACAGCCAGTCACTGTAATGCACCATCATCACCATGGGAGTCATTATCCTGCACAGTCACAAATGCACCATCATGGGAGTCACTATCCTGCACAGCCAGTCACTGTAATGCACCATCATCACCATAGGAGTCATTATCCTGCACAGCCAGTCACTGTAATGCACCATCATGGGAGTCATTATCCTGCACAGGCAGTCACTGTAATGCACCATCATCACCATGGGAGTCATTATCCTGCATAGCCAGTCACTGTAATGCACCATCATGGGAGTCACTATCCTGCACAGCCAATCACTAATGCACCATCATCACCATGAGAGTCATTATCCTGCACAGCCAGTCACTGTAATGCACCATCATGGGAGCCATTATCCCTCACAGCCAGTCACTAATGCACCATCATGGGAGTCACTATCCTGCACAGCCAGTCACTATAATGCACCATCATAGGAATCATTATCCTGCACAGTCAATAATGCACCATCTTGGGAGTCACTGTCCTGCACAGCCAGTCACTAATGCACCATCATGGGAGTCATTATCCTGCACAGCCAGTCACTAATGCACCATCTTGGGAGTCACTATCCTGCACAGCCAGTCACTATAATGCACCATCATAGGAATCATTATCCTGCACAGTCAATAATGCACCATCTTGGGAGTCATTATCCTGCACAGCCAGTCACTGTAATGCACCATCATGGGAGCCAGTATCCCTCACAGCCAGTCACTAATGCACCATCATGAGAGTCACTGTCCTGCACAGCCAGTCACTAATGCACCATCATGAGAGCCATTATCCCTCACAGCCAGTCACTAATGCACCATCTTGGGAGTCACTATCCTGCACAGCCAGTCACTATAATCCTCCATCTTGGGGATTATTTTCTGTAGCGCCAATCACTGTAATGCTTCAACAAAATAAGAATCAGTTTCAGCTAAAATATGGAATGCTAATTGTATCTACCGCATGAATAATTCTGGATAGATTATCTTTAGTGGAATTCTTTAATTTAGAAGCAAACAATAGTTCTTTATCTGTTCCCTTGCCCTTGCAGTGCCTCCCTTCAGAGCTATCCATCAGCAGAAGGCAGTGTCCACATGGTCGCTCCCACACAGCCATCGGTGGATTCCAGCTTCCGATCTGCGAGTCTGTCACAGCCCTCAGCACAGAGCAGCTACCAGAACGCCTCTCCTTCCATGAACTCTGCTCCCCCTGGGGACAGCCCCCTGAGCGCCTACTCCAGCCCCGACTACTCCATGAGCCCTGTCAGCATGCAGCCAGATGGGAGGACTGGACCTCACGTCAGCATTGTGGGGGTTCACGTCAAGCCAGGGAGCCCCCAGACACTTCACAGGACTGTGGGTACAAACACCCCGCCAAGCCCCGCCTTTGGAAGACGAATTATCAGTCCCAACATGATGACCTCCCCAGGTAGCCCAAGCATGGGCAGGCACATGCCAGGGGTGCATGGAAACATTATTGTGACACCAGGCAGCCCAAGTCTCGCTAGGCACCAAGGGATAATGGCAGGAAGTGCCCCAGTTACACCCGGCAGCCCGAGCATGGACAGGCACATCATGTATGGCTATTCAACCCCTGAAGAAAGGCAGCCCAGCTTGTCTCGTCAGAGCAGTGCTTCGGGGTATCAAACACCCTCGACTCCATCTTTTCCCGTCTCACCAGCCTACTACCATGGAATGAACAGCTTGTCCTCCTCTCCCCCAGAGCCTGCCATCTACAGGCAAGGGAGCCCCATTCTCCAGCCTTCGCTGCCCGAGAAACGCAGGATGTCCTCTGGGGAGAGGTCCAACAGTTTGCCCAACTATTCCACGGTGAACGGAAAGACCTCGTCACCCCTCTCCAGTGGGATGTCCAGCCCCAGCGGCGGGAGCACCATCGCTTTCACTCACACTCTTCCGGATTTTTCCAAGTTTTCAATGCCAGGTAAGCAATAGGCTTGGAAGGGGCAGCCATGGTACATGTTCTTAGCTTCTGTCTTCAGGGCCCCCAAACAGGGAGGGTTTTCAGGAAATTCAGAAGGAATATGACGGAGAAAGTTTTGCTTAACTGGAAAACCCGTCTGAGATTCCCAAGGATTGCAGTTGAGATCAGTCTGGCCCCTCTCTCACCCCTTCCTCAGGAGTAGTTAGAGATAAACTGATGGTACTAATTTGCAAATCCCAAGAATCTTTATAAAGAGAGTTCCTCAGGGCGTGGCCAGTCTTGGATGGCCTTTACTTTGGCAGGATCCATCTGGAATCCATCACATAAAACTATGTACCCCAATAAGAGAAGCTCCTCTTGTTCAAAGCGACATTTCTCCTACTTCGCATAGAGATTGTTCTCATGCAATCACTGCAGGACGATGTGGACATCTCAGCGGTGGGTCTTCAGTGTTTGGGTAAAGATCAAGATGTCTAAATAAATGACCACACAGGTGTAGAGGAGATCGTGTAAGATCTCGTTGACCATTTTCCTAAAACTTCTGGGGCATTGTAAAGCCGAAAGGGCATACATAACTAAATATTCATAATGTCCATCACAAGTATTAAATGAAGTTTTCCACTCATCACCAGCCTTGATTTAGATAAGGTTTTAGGCTTCCCTGAGGCCCAATTTTGTAAATATTTTAGCGCCTTGTAGACAATCAAAGTTATTAGTGGTAGCGGCTACTGGTCTTTTCTTGTGATGGTGTTCAGGCAGTGGTAGTCAATGAGGGAGCCGTCTTTCTTTGCCATGAAAAAGAACCCAGCACCAGCCAGAGAAGAAGAGGGACTGATGAAGCCACATTCCAGATTTTCTTTAATGTAGTTGGACATGGCCTGAGTCTCGAGAGGCAACAAGGGATAGTTCCGTCTGCGTGGAGGCTTGGCTCCAGGAGTTAGTTCAATGCTGCAATCATAGGGGCAGTGTGGTGGTAGAATTTCAGCATTTAAAAAAAACAAAAACATCTTGATAGTCTGCATACTGCGGAGAAAGACCAGGAAGTAGCATCGCCATGGGGAGGTTCAATAGGTTCCAAGCAAGAATACTTGCACTCGTGGTTTCATCAGGCAAGTTGAAGGGTAGACCAGTCAAATTGCAGTCAGTGCTGCTGGAGCCAGAGTAGTCCCAAGATAATGAGATGGATGGCCCTGGAAATCACATATAGACTGAGATTCCCCAGATGTAAGAGGCCAGTGTGGAGGGTTGCGGGTACCGTGGTCAGGGTAACTCAACCTGGAAGAAAGTTTCCGAAGACTGAAGAGATTATTAGAGGTGATATTGTCTGAACTGTGGGAGTCAGGAGTTGCTCGACAAGTTCCTTCAGGATAAAGATCCCTTCTGAGCCTGAATCTATGAAGGCCGACATATTGAGGCACATGACCCCAACTCCAGGGTCACGGGGAGCTGGCATGGTGATGCCTAGAGTCATCTCCCCACAGATCCCTAGGCATTGGAGTTTCCCAAATTCAGAGGGCACTGGGCCAACAGATGGCCCTGTCCTGTGCAATATAGGCACAGGCGCAACTGCCAGCAGCAGAATCTCTCCTCCAGAGCTAGGCGAGAATGTCCTACCTGCATGGGTTCTTCGAGCTGATGAGAGGCCAAGGAGCCCGCGATTGAGGTCGCGAGTGGGTTCTGGAACCATGGTGCCAAGGCAATGGTCCTTCTTGCAGGGCGGAGCTCATGGGCCCTCTGCTGTAGGCAATGGTCAGTTTTCTCAGTAAGAGCTATGAGCTCCTTTAAAGAGATAGGAAGGTCTCGAGCAAAAAGCTTGTCTTTAATCTTTGGTGATGGACCCTCAGTGAAGACTGTCAGCAAGCTGTCTTCCCGCCAGTTGAGCTCTGTAGCCAATGTTCAAAAGTCGATAGCAGGTTCTGCTAGTGTTTAGGAGCCCTGATGGAGGTGAAGCAGTTCAGACCCAAAGGCTGCAGTGCAACCAGGTTGCCCAAAAACTGCCCTGAACTGCTTGGTAAACTGTTGTAGGTTTCATAAGAGGGGTTCTCCCTGCTCCCAGAGGGGAGATGCCCAGGCTAAGGCAGAACCGTCCAGCAGGGATAATGTACATGTAGTCTTTGTCTGGTCATCTGGAAATAGTGATGTTGCAATTGGAAGTGCTTGTGGCACTGATTTAGAAACCCCAACATCGCTTGGGGTCTCTGGAATACTGGGGCAGAGCTGGTAACTGAGGTTTAGACGCATGACAACTACAGCCGGTGTCTGTGCAGGCGGTGGTGGTGACACCGCAGGACTTGACAAGGCATTCAGATGGGTAGTCTGCCAATCCCAAGATGCAGCCAGAAGCTCCAAAGCTTGTTGCTGTTCGTGCAGCCTGCGGGTGAGACCTGGGGTTGCCTGCAAGGAATCCAAGTTAGCCAGATCCATGGCCTGAGCAGCCCGTTGCGCTAGTGGAGCCTTGGGCCAAGGCAGGATTGGCGCAACCTGCAGGGAGGAGCTCAGCAGGTTCCCACCATTGGCAGGCGGATCCAGATGAGGCAGAGACCCTGGATAGGCAGGAAGGGCCAGGCGAGGAGAAGCCAGGCAGTCAAGGAACACCTGAAGACAAGATGCTGGGTTAAAGACAAGACGCTGAAGCAATACGCTTTACTCCAGGAGTAGTGGGACCTGTTGCTGAGGCAGTGAGGGAAGGCCAGGACGAGCCCCTTAAAGGTTTTGTCATCTGATATCATCAGCGGGTGCCACGACTGAGGTGAGAGCGGCGGTTTGCGGGGTTGGCCAGCGGACCGCCAAGCACAACAGGCGTTTTGAACAGCTGGTAAAGCCGCCAAGGTAGCACGGGAAAATAAAATGAATCCAGTGCTTTATGGGACAGTGCTGCACTCATCCCTCCTGATTCAAGCTAAGGCATCACCTTAGATCACTCAATGCTGGGGAAGGGGCATGTGGGGCAAGGAAAGAAGAAATATGAATGAATGCCAGACTATGTGGATAAACTGATATTGTGTCTAACTTCCTCCTTCTCTGTTCTCTCCCTGACAGACAGTAGTCCTGAAACCAGGGCAAGCGTGAAATTTGTCCAGGACACCTCCAAGTACTGGTACAAGCCTGAGATTTCCCGAGAGCAGGGTAAGTGCCCCAGGTTAAGTCGGATAAGTCACTCCTATCCGTGCCCTTCTCCTCTCCTGCCACTTCCAGACTCTGTGCTTTCCTCCTGGCTCCCCGTGTGCTTGGAATCGTCTTCCTGAACTGGTGCGCCATGCTCCCTCTCTCACCGTCTTTAAATCCCATCTAAAGACCCACCTTTTTGAAACCGCTTTCAAATCTTATGCCTGATTGTCTGCTTTTAGTCTTAACTAACTTTCTTTTCTTTTAACCAAGTCTCTTGTCCTGTGTGTTTGTCTTATTAGATTATAAGCTCTATTGAGCAGGGACCGTCTTTCCTATGTCGTGTAGCACTATAGACATGTTAAGTAGAAGTAGTAGTAGGTTACAGCATGGATTGGTAGAGTGAGATGGTCACGACAATATTTTATTTGGTTTATATTCCATGTTTCAGGCCCTTCAAACCAGATTGTATTCAGGTACTGTGGTAGTTCCCTGTCCTCATAATCTGTTTGTTCCTGAGAAAATGGGAGGGTAAAGTAGCTTGCCCAAGGTCACAAAGAGCGGCAGTGGGATTTGAACCCTTAGCTTCCCTGGTCGCAGCCCATTGCTCTAACCACTAGATAGACGTTGATGCTCAACCACAAGATGCCATGAGGGCATAACTTACAACTGAAGAAGGCTGAATGTTCTATAAATTGCAAAGACAAGAGTTTGCAGTCCAGGCTTTGGGACAGTCTATCTTCAGAATTAATGGAGGTGTGTTTAAGGAGAAATGTGATTTCTTACCTGCTAATTTTCTTTCCTTGAGTCCTACCAGCCCAGTTCAGTATGCATGAGCTTTGCTGCCTGCCAGCAGATGGAGACCGAGAAGAGGCGGATTTGCTGATTTCGCCATTGTAGGGCAGAGGGAATCTTGCAACACTTCAGTAGAACCTTAACAAAGCAAAATTAGAAACTCTTCCCACCACAAAAGCTGGCGGTGGGGGGTGACCCGGACTCAGACCCTTAAATAGCACAGTCCTTAAACAATTTATTCTCTTTCTTGCAAGAAAAAAACCTATACAAGCAAAAGGGTGGGATCCTGGACTAATCTGAGAGCAGTCCAGTATGCATAGGATGTACCTAAGCCTTCTGCAAACACGGAGAGAGTTGGATAACTCTTTCTTCAGTTCATCCACCCCCAAAGGAGACTCGGTTTCCAGCCTGCACATCTAGTCTGTAATGCTTGGAGACGTATGCAAGGAACCCCAAGTGGCTGCTCTGCAGATCTCCTCAGGTGAAACCGACTGTCGTGCCACTCACAAAGCTGCCTCTCCTCTTGAGGAAAGAGCTTTTAGACCCTCAGGAACCAACAAGTCCTTGGAGGCAGAAGCAATTGTCTCCTTAATCTATCTGGCAATAATCACCTTAGAGGCAGCATCTCCTTGCCTTTTACCAGCAGTAAACACAAATGATCTAGTTTCCTGAAGGAATTGGTCACTTTTCAGTACCTGAGTAAGGTTATTTTCACATCCAATAAATGCAGACTCCTATGCTCTCCTGTAGTGACTGGAAGATCTATCGACCAGTTCAAATGAAATGTAGATACCACCTGGTAAAAATGAAAAGTCTGACTGGATACTCCAGTTTCTGAAATCCTCAAGAACTGATCTCTCTATTTAATTCAGAAATTCTTCTCGCTGAACAGATTGCCACTAGAAAAAACATCTTCAGAGACAAGACCTTAAGAGATGCCCTCCTCAAACAAAAGAACATAAGGCTTGAAGAACCACCTTGAAGCTATGTCCCTATGGCATGAAGGTCAAAGATACTTCGCTCCCCTTAAGAATCGCAAAACATCCGGATGTTACGGGCCCTGGAGTCCGTGAAGCCCACCTGGGGAACGGCACAGGACTGCAAGGCAGGACTTGGAACAAGACAAGGGCCAGTCTTCTGCCTAGCCAACTCCTTCCCCTGCAGGTAGGCCCTTGGGTTCCGGGGCCCAGTAGATCTCTGCGATGGCAGTATATCATAGTGGTGATTCCATACAGGCAAGGCTGGCTGGAGACCAGGCTTGGACAAGGCTGGCTGGAGACAAGACTTGGACGAATTCAAACAGGACAAGGTAGACAAGACAGACCAGGCTAAAGGTAAAGCAAGCTGACTTGGCAGGCAGGACAAGGCAGGCAGGTTTGACTGACAAGACAAGGTGGACAGGTTGGCTGGCAGGACAAGGCAAGGCTGGATACTAAGGATCCAGAACTAGACAAGACAAGGGTGAGACAAGGCAAGGACAGGACTCTGGTACAGGCAAGACAGAATACTTGGAACAGACAAGACAAAGCCAATAAGACAGACTAGGGCAGGAGTCAGACAAGGAAACAAAGAACATGCAAGCCCAATGGCAACAAGGCAGATAGACAGAGTAGACCCTAAGGCCTCAAGGAAAGATACAAGATAGATTAGGCCAGAAGGCCTTCAACACGGGAAACAAGGTTAGGCCCGAGGGCCTCAAGGCAACACAGAAGCTAGAAGGCAAGAAGACCCAAAAGCCACAAGACAAAAACAAGGATTAGGTCATGGAGCCAGGAGTGTCACCATGAGAAGACAATGTTAGAATGGCAGGGCAGGTTTACATAGGGCTAGGACTTGGGCATGGCAAGGCAGTGAGGAGGAGATTGACAAGGCTAGTGATGAGGCATATTGAGGGCCTCTACTGCTGGGGAGACATCATTGCAGGAGACAAGAAGGAAGGATAAGGCTGCATAGCAGGTGAAATCCTAAAACCAGATGAGCAGGTATGGAAAGACCGTGGATCTTTCCTTTGTAGCAGGCACCTTCAGGGAATTCAAAGCTAAACCCTTTTGAAGACCATTCTTCAGGAAAGCTAGAACCAAGAGAATTGAAGCCTTAAATGGTTAAATTGTGATGTCTCTTGGAAGTGTGGACCCTTTTTACTGAGGGGAGATTGGCGTTACCTAGTGAGCAAGCCCACTAGGTCCACCCCGTCAGCTGGTGGAGATACCCAGTGGCAGGACAGACTGGAGCTTCACCCATACCAGCCGCATTCCATGCAGGTTGAGTCCTTGGGTTTCAGGGGCCAGCAAGTCTTAGGTGAGTCCCTAGAGCAATCTAACTAAGTGAATACAGGTGAGCGTGGGTTGAGGCATGCAGCAAGCACCAGGGTTGGTGTCCAGGCAAGGGTCAGTGGCAGGCAGCAATCCAGAGTAATCTGTGTCCAGGCATGGGACCAATAACAGTAGTCAATACAAACAGAAGACAAGGATGAGGTAGGACAGAGTAGAGGGTAGAGGCGGGCTGGAAGGACAAGGCAAGGCTGGATAAAACAGGGACAAGCAACAAACACTACACTAGTTAGGAGGATCTGTTGCTGAGGCAAAATGTAGAGGTCTGAGGATCCCTTTATAGACCTAAGCCCGGTGACATCATCCAAGGGCACCGAGGCCAGTCCCACCGCAGACCCTTTAAGAATGGGGATGTCGGCGCATGCACACACTTAGAGAGGATGGAGGAGAGTGGGGTCTATGGCATCATCCTGCTACAGGAAGTGACTGACTGCTGGCGGCATCAGCCACAAGATAGGGCTGGCTGTGGTGATGTTGGGGTGAGATAAACACTGTGGATCCCCTAAAGGCTAGAGGAAGGAAATGAAGTTAAAGGTGCAGAGGGGTAATTTGGTTAGTGTGGTTGTTACTGCCCTTAACCAATGATCCTTCCTACTGTTGATGCAACTCCATCATTGCTCTCTGCTTCAATAGCAGGGGGAAAAGAGGAATTGGATTCAGAAAGCAACCAATGAGAGGGCCTTGACTTTTACAGTCTGGGAAATGGATAAGCATGGGGGTAACCTGCACAGCGCGGCAGATAATACTATAAGAAGCTTGCTAGGCAGTCTGGATGTACCATTTGGTCCTTTTCTGCCATCATTTCTATGTTTAAGTTCATGAAGTGCATCTGCCACATTGGCGATCTCCAGCTTCCAGTTTTTAAGCCTCACTCATGGAAATTCCACGGTTAAATTTCCCACAGGAATCTGTTTTACCTATCTTAAACATGCCCTGGACATGAACCTACTACAAACCTTAGCTTGGAGAGCCAGATCAGCCATTTTGAAAGACTCCTTCAGCACAATCTCTATCCTTCCATCCAAGGCATCTTTCAATGCTTCACTGACACTAAGGCATCTGCCGTCAGATAATTCAATAGCTCCATATCCTCTGAAGGCAATGGGTACAGCTTCGCCATAGCTCTGCCCACACGTAAGCCTGTGAGTCCCACTCAGCCGACAGCAGAGCTTTTACTCTTCTGTGGAAAGGAAAGGTCGTAAACGGTCTACGAAACCCCTCCAAATTCGGGTCCTCGCTTTCCACCGGAGGCTCAAAGGGAGCTTCCCCAGTACCAAATTCCACCAAGGCCTGGGTGAGCATAGAAGGAAGTTCTTCCCTTTTAAACAGCCAGATTGCCTGTGAATTATCTCCATCTGCCAGGGGAATCTCTTCCTCTTCTAAAGGATTTCCTTCAGTGTCACTGTTTCCCTCTGGGAGATCCACTTCAGAAAGAACCGACATCCTATAAAGATCGTCTTCCGGGTCTAACACTCTGGCTATGGACTCTTTTATCCTCTGAGTCTGGCGTCCCTCAAGGTGTCCCATGCCTCAGGCAAAAGGCATCATGCGTAAGCAGCACAAACTCCAGTGAAAAGGGCAATGAGGAAACCAATCCAGTCATTTTTTCCTCAGATCTCCCTCTTCCTACGATCTACTAACCTTCCCTCCCACCGGGGAGAGGACGGGGAGGTTCACGGGAATTGTCTTTTGTTGAAGTACTGCCTCCATGTGCAGCCAAAATGGCCCCCGCAGCTGAATCATAAGGCTCTTCTCTTCTGGGAAGCTGCTTCCACGCTGGACTCCTCAGTCGCCACCCCCACCCCCCAACTGACCAGAAACTGAGAAAGGGACTCTCCCGCTCCCCCTTCCAAGCAGGCCTGGCACACCCCAGTAACAGCAGAGCTCCGGTGCCAACCCCCTGTACAGCACTTCCCACGCTCTACAGAAGCCGACATGAAGAGAGAACGACCACTGCAGCTTACCCTCACCCTCCCCCATCAGGGATAAGAGTCCCAGCCAAGATGCTAGACCCTGAGATAACGGTCTGGCACTTTTTTTTTTTTTAAACTTTATTAACTAACAATGGGAAAGTATTCTTCCCTGAATGGAAGATCAGCCTGCTCGGCTCCTCTTCAGCCAAATGTCTTAATTCCCCCACAAGGACAGAGCTCAACCCCCAAGTTAAAGGGGAGAAGTTGCCAGCCTCGCATCCCTAAGAGAAAGAAAGAGAGAGCCGGCATCACCACCTACCAGTTTCTCCATGAACAGAAGGACCAAGCTAGATTGGCCTGCGACCTCGAAGCTCGTCCCTATGCCACCAGGAAGTACGCCAAAACTTCCTGGGAGCAATTTGTCTCCCAAGACTTCCAGGCTGCAAGATTCAACACCTCTACCATCTGCTGGAAACAGAGCAGTGCTGACGTGCTGCAGAATTTACTGTGTCCTGTAAGGGGTGACAGTGAATCAGAATTGTCTCTGTCTCCATCTGCTGGAAACAGAGCAGTGCTGACGTGCTGCAGAATTTACTGTGTCCTGTAAGGGGTGACAGTGAATCAGAATTGTCTCTTGTCTCCATCTGCTGGAAACAGAGCAGTACTGACGTGCTGCAGAATTTACTGTGTCCTGTAAGGGGTGAATCAGTGAATCAGAATTGTCTCTGTCTCCATCTGCTGGAAACAGAGCAGTACTGACATGCTGCAGAATTTACTGTGTCCTGTAAGGGGTGAATCAGTGAATCAGAATTGTCTCTGTCTCCATCTGCTGGAAACAGAGCAGTACTGACGTGCTGCAGAATTTACTGTGTCCTGTAAGGGGTGAATCAGTGAATCAGAATTGTCTCTGTCTCCATCTGCTGGCAGGGGAGCAAAAGCCATGCATACTGGACTAGTCTGGTGGGGCGAGAAGGAAAAACACATTACCCATTCTGGTAGAGCTGCTATTAATATCAGTGGGTATAAATATAAATAAATGTGATGGACAGATGTCTTTATTCCATTTATAGACTACAATATTATTCAGACTTCCCAAGCATGCAGCCTTTTCGTCGCTGTGCAGTTTAATTCTCATGGAAAAGGCTTCCAAATTGTTTTCAGTGTCCTTGGAAATTCAGACTTGGATTAGTGAAATCCATCTTTGTGTTTTAATACTAGCGCTGTCATCCTTCAGCCTTGCCTCCTGCTTGTTTTCCTGTACATTTCTGCCCTAATGTTATGCAGTGCTAGTCACCACTGTTTCCAGAGACGAATTGAAACAGACTTTTCTACATTCAAACTATTGAGAACTCCAACAAAATGCCAAACACGGGGACAGAAAACGCCCGAGAGTCAGAGGGCATCTGAGAACTCCTTGTATCTAGTCAATCTGTGTCAAGGTCTTAATTCCCGTGGAAGGGCCTGGCCTCACAGAAACGTTTAACAGCATCTGAAGCTGAGAACAGATCTTACCTGCTCATTCAGTAGCTGCTTTGGCATACAATCTCTCTTGTTTTGAAAAGGGATTTTCCAATTATCGGCCCTGGCACAACTCTTCTGCAAATAAGAGGTCTTAGTAGAGCAGCATTAAAGTGCAATGCTAAATGGTATTTGTGAGCCATTGTGAGTCACCCAAGAGTCCAAAAGAATTAGCCCTAAGGACCAGCAGCGATCAGGAACTGTTCAGGTCCTTCCAAGCTGTGGCCCCCTTTTTTCCTTTAAAGATAAGGGTGCAGCCAGCCAGCAGGGTTTCTTTTGAAATAATTAGTGCATTTCCTGCTTAGCACTGGCACGTGGTCACTGTCTGACACCTGTTACTCAGGCCTGGATTTAGACCTAGGCAGATTCCGAAGGCCTCTAATGCCCAGGAGAAAGGTGACCCTTGGCACTCCTTCCTACCCACTGTCCAGCCCTGCCCTTGGGCACTGCAATCTTAAATCCGGGGGTGGGGGGGAGGGGAGGGTGTGGACTTATAAGATCACCGTGGCTGTCTGTCCATCAGATTTCTGCCAGGGGAACAGAGTGCCCGCTGACCTCCAGCTCCCGTGCCGTGGCCTTTTATTCCTGTAGGGGAAACAGGCTTGTTCAGGTCAATCCACTTCCCTTGAAATCTCAGTGGTGGCATCGGGAATCATTAAAGCTGCCCTGCCCTTGGGATATTTCTGTTCCACCGGCCTGCTGGATAGAGAATAACGCCTGAAAGCTAATCTCAGAGGTAGAGAGTTAAGCCCGTAAGTGCGCAAACGCAAGCGAGCTAACCCGGCAGGCGCGGAAACCTGGGCGCCGGGAAACGTTTGCACGCCTTGAGGCTTGCTTTGGGTAATAGACGCTGTCACCTACTCTTCGTGCGTTAGCAAATGCACAAAGTGTAATCATAAGGACGGCGGAAGGAGGGGACATGGTCTCTGCATAATTTCGGTGCTGCTTGTTTAGCTCGCGCCTTTTCATCGCTGGTGCTCGCTGACTTGCATTCGGGGGTAGTTGGCGTTTACCCTGTCCCCAGAGGGTTGCACCTGAGGCATTACTTGGCCAAGGTCACACGGAGCAGCAGCGGGATTTAAGCCCTGACATCGGTGGTTCTCAGCCGCCTCCTGCTCTAAACACGAACAGGCTACCCCCCCCTTCTCACCTTCGCCCTAGAAGAGGCATCCCGGCCTGCAGAAGGGTCCGATTCCCCCCCTAGGGGACCCCGTGCGGCGACGAGACCTCAGCACTAACGACAGCGTTGGGAAATAAGGGTATCTAACGCCATTGTCTTGCCCCCCTTCTCCTTCCCCAGCCATTGCACTACTGAAGGACCGAGACCCTGGCGCCTTCATCATCAGGGACAGCCATTCCTTCCGCGGAGCCTACGGGCTGGCCATGAAGGTGGCCACGCCGCCACCCACCGTTACGCAGCAGAACAAGAAAGGTACCCGTCCTTCCTTCCCTCTTCTCTTGGCACGTGCCGCTCGGCCTCCGAAAGTCCTGCCTCCTGCTTGCTCTGCCCACCAGAGGATGCTTTGGCTTTAGCGACAGCAGTGCAGGGGCTCGTAGAGACCTGCCCAGCTGCCTCCCTTTCTGGTGGAAAGCAAACGGGCAACGCTCGCACGTGTAAGGTCTTTAGGCATTACCTAAATCCTGAAAAGGAAAGCCAGACTCTTATTATATTTTCTTTTCCTCCTGCTAGGAGATGCAACCACCGAGCTGGTGAGACACTTCTTGATAGAGACAAGCCCCAAGGGTGTGAAGCTAAAGGGATGTCCCAACGAGCCTTTCTTCGGTAAGTAGCCGCCGTCCTCTGAGAGCGTTGTCCGCCGGCCCTAGACTGTCCGTGGGACGGTAGAGTAGACGTCTGCAAGGCCACATCCCCCGTGTAAGTGAGAGCAGGAAGGAGGCAAGGCTGCTCTCTGAACAGAAGAACCGAGAAGGCTCCGTCGGCTGGCGTTGGTAAGAGGGGAGACCGCGTCGGATCGGTTCCTTGAGAATTAGGTCAGGGGCGGGCGCAGAATACGGCGTTCCTGGATTTCAGCAAAGCTTCTGACACTGCCCCACCTAGGAGGCTCGGGAGCAAACCGAGCAGCCTGGGGGGGGGGGGGGTGGACCCCGAGAGGGTGGGCTGGGTTAGGAAACTGGTTGAGTGACAGGCGACAGACGGTGGTGGTAAATGGAGGGCAATGGGGGGAACGCTGACGGGATTTCTTCCAGGGCTGGTGCTGATGCTGCAGAGAGCTTAAGGAGAAAGTTTGTCTTTTTGCACAGGGCACTGAGATCAGAATCAAGAGTAAGACACCTTTGAAGGTGTAAACAGAATGAGAAGTGGTCAAGCGCTGGTCGGTTAGGATTCAGTGCAAAAAGGAAGAGAATTGTGCATGTGGGGTGCAGAAATCCAAGGTAGCACGATACAGCGGGGGCTGAAACCAGGAGCCAGATCTCAGGATGACTGTGCCCAGTGTCTCAATGAAGAGGAATGTTAGGGCTCAGAGGGAGAGGGCATAAGCAGCAGAAAATGCCCCCGCTGCCTGCTGGTGAAACCTCACCTAGAATACTGTGTCCAGTTCTGGAGACCACAGGGGCCGAGCGCACTCTCTAACCCACAGTCCGACCCGAGTTAAACAGGCGCTAATCCCACCCCCTAATGCTATTACCCATTCACTCCAATGCAAAAAAAAATAAAACGCACATTTATCGCTCACGTAGTAACGCCTGCCTGGAGCTGAGGCGTTAATAGCCGAGTTCATTGAAAAGATTAAAAAAAAAAACAAAACAAAACCTCAGCCGGCCGCGCTGAAGACCGATGCTGATATGCTCGGCGTCGGTGGCCATACCTGGCAGACCGCCGGTAACCGCGGGGTCACGTTAGCAAGGAGGCGCTAAGGTCACACAAGCGACCCCAGCGCCTCCTTGCTAGCGCGACCCCCTGGTTGTAATATAGCATGTGCCCCTCCCCCTTTGTGGGCACCGTGCACGCGTTAAGAAAGCGGGTGCGGACCTTTCAGCGTCCACTTTCCACGCTTTTTTTTTTTTTTTTTTTTTTTTGCATTGGCCCCATAGTGATGACGACAGAAAAGCACCAAACGGGCCATCCAGTCTGCCCAGCAAGTTTCTTACGGAAGGAACTGCCGCTCCGTGCAGGGTACCCCAGATCGTAAAAGTCAAGGCCTTCGTTGGTTGTTGTCTGAATCCAATTCCTCTCTCCACTCCTTCCCCCCCCCCCAACCCCCCCACCCTCAGCCATCAAAGTGGAGAGCGATGTTGCAGTTATGTCAAAAGCATCAAGGCCTATTGGTTAATGGTAATAATTCCCATTTTTCTCTTAAGAGTAATAACCACCACCTAAACAAATTACCCCTCTGCACCTGTAACTTCATTTCCATTCTCCAGCCTTTAGGGGATCCACAGTGTTTATCCCATGCCTCTTTGAATTCTTAGGGTTTTTTTCAGCTTTAGCTCCTCTGGAAGGGCATTCCAAGCATTCACCACCCTCTCCATGAAGAAATATTTCCTGACGTTGGTTCTGAGTTGTCCTCCATGGAGTTTCATTTTTAACCCCTAGTTCTACTGATTTCTTTCCAAAGGAAACGTTTGAGGTTCGTGCATCACTAAAACCTTTCAGATACCTGAAGGTCTACATCATATCTCCCCTGCATCTTCTGTCTTCCAAGGTTATACATATTCGGATCCTTCAGCCTCTCCTTATAAGTCTTCTGTCGCTGACCCCACGCCATTTTGGTCGCTCTTCTCTGGACCGCCTCCATCCTGTCTCTGTTCCTTTTGAAATTCGGTCTCCAGAACTGAACACAGAACTCCAGGTGAGACCTCACCAAGGACCTGTACAAGGGGATTATCACCTCCTTTTTCTTGCTGGTTATTCCTCTCTCTATGCAGCCCAGCATCCTTCTGGCTTTGACTATCACCTTGTCACATTGCTTCTCCATTTTCAGATCACCAGACACTATCACTCCAAGGTTTCTCTCCCAGTCCGTGCACATCAGTCTTTCTCCCCCATCACGTACAGCTCCTTTGGATTGCCGCATCCCAGATGCAGGACTCTGCACTTCTTGGTATTGAATCCCAGCTGCCACATCTTTGACCACTCTTCCAGCTTTCTTAAATGACTTTTCATTCTCTCTACTTTTGGCATGTCCACTCTGTTGCAGATCTTAGTATCTTCTGCAAACAGACAGACTTTACCTTCTATCCCTTCCGCAATGTCACTCACATAGATATTGAACAGAACCGGTCCCAACACCGATCCTTAGGGCACTCTGCTTAACACCGCTCTCTCTTCAGAGCAGGTTCCATTTACAATTAAACAATATCTCCTATCAGTCAACCAGTTTGTAATCCAGGCCACCACCTTAGCGCTCATTCCCAAGCCTCTCATTTTATTCACAAGCTTCCTATACGGGACCATATGAAAGCTTTGCTGAAATCCAAGTAAATCACATCAAGCGCTCTTCCCTGATCCAGTTCTCTAGTCACCCAATCAAAACCATCAATCAGATTTATATGACAGGATCTTCCCCTGGTGACTCCATGCTGCCTCGGGTCCAGCAATCCTCCTGACTGTAGATACTTCTCTATCCTTTCCTTCAGCAGAGTCTCCATTAATTTTTCCACCACCGAGGTGATGTAACCGGCCTGTAGTTTCTCGCCTCCTCTCTGCTCACACTCTTGTGAAGCGGGACCACCGCCGCTCTCCTCCAATCACTCGGCACCACTCCCGTTCCCAGGGATCTATTGAACAGGTCACACAGCAGGACCCCCCAGCACATCTCTGAGCTCCCTCGGTATCCTGGGATGTGCCTTTTTTTGGGATCCTTTATATTTCTTGAACGCTTTTCTTTTTGCCTTAATTTTTTCAGCCTCCTCCTTAGAGAACAAGATCAGTTTTTTCCCTCTTAATCTTGTTTACTTTCCTAACATATAGAGTTGTTACCTTTGTAATTGCTCCTTTTAGCTTGGCCCACTGTTGTTCCACCTCACCCATGTTCTCCCAGTCTTCCAGTTCTTCCTCCAGGTACTTCCCCATTTTGACATACTCTGTATTTGTGAAATTCAAAGCACGGGTCTTCGTGTGACTTCTCTGTTTCCTATTTGAGATATCTAACCATACTGTCTGATCACTAGAGCTCAGATGAGCCCCTACCCAAAACATTAGAGACCTTATCCCAATTAGTGAGCACCAGGTCGAGGATCACACCCTCCCTCGTGAGTTCCCTTGCAGGACATCCAAAATCTCTCTACTTCTGCAGAAGTCTTACATTTGTTTAAATCCTAAGGTTTCTTTATGCCTAACTGCATAACATCTCTTTATTTATATTTATATATCATTTGTTATTATTTACTATCACCTCCTTTCTTTCAAATGTTTAAATCCTATTAATGTTAAAATAGATACCCTTCTCATTGTTATTTTGACTAGTTACCATGTTACAATGTAAAAATAGGGCGGGCCTCGCCCTATTCTCTCAGTTATCTGTAAACCAATATGATATCTCGATCGAATGTCGGTATATAAAAGAAAATAAATAAGTAAGGGATCCTCCAGTCCACATCCGGCAGATTAAAATCTCCAATGAGCAACACTTCCCCCTTCTTTCCCACCTTTTGGATGTCTTCGATCAGATCTCTGTTCAGCTCTTCTGTTTCAGTCGGAGGCCTGTAGACCAAGCCAGTAGAAATGGAAGCACCATCGTCTTTCTTTAAGACAGCCCATAATGCTTCTTCTCTACCCCACGTCCCTTGCAATTCAGTTACTTGGATATTGTTTTTGACTTAGTTACTTCTCCCCCATTTCTGTCCTCTGTCCTTCCTTAGAAAGTTCTAGCCCAATCACGAGACTCAGTGACCAGGTCTCTGTGACAGCAACAGTGTCCAAAGTCCACCATTAGGACCTGCAGGTCTGGGATTTTATTGCCCAGCTTTCCAGCTGCTCTGGGTTGTTTTTTTTGAAGTGATTGAGTTTGTTATTTTCACCTTCCTGTATTTCTTGGGGGTGACCTGCCAATTCCATCAAATGCAGCAACACTGAGCATCTTCTATTAAACTGAAACAGACAATACCAACCAATCACTACAATGTTTTACTTCTTGTTAAACTTTTTATCTCTCCTCTAACTCTAATCCCAGTTAGAATAACCCCTGTTTTATTGTAACTTTTTCTTCTATGCACTTGTTATACTTTTGTAATGTATACTCTTACGTTTTAGCTATGTACGTTATAATGTATTGCTCACCCCTTGTTTTATGTAAACCGACATGATACGAACTTCCGTGAATGCCGGTATAGAAAAACACAAATAAATAAAATAAAAAATAAAAAAAATTTCACTGATCACCTGCTGCCACCCTCACCCTCTAGTTTAACTGCCTGATAATTTAGGCATCCATCATTACCATATATTCTCTGTATTGCTCCATACACAGCCCCAGCCTCCAATGTATCCAGGAATTAAAATGATACGTATAGCCAAGCCTTTCCTCTCCCCTTCCATGAACAGGTAATACTTCTGAAAAGGCGTCGAGTGATCTTCTCTAGAGCTTGGAAATCTTTCTGACATGATGGAGGCTGCTAAAATGGTAGCGGCAGCGTCTGCACCAAAACAGATGCATGATACCTGAGGACCTGAATATTGGTATGCTAGAGGAGAGGAGAGATGAGGGAAGTGATAGAAGCATTCAGGTTCCTTAAAATATAAAGGCAGAAGAGGAAAGCATGATCTAGAACAGGAGATCATAGTATGGAGCCCAAAGGACTCCGAAGCAACGTCAGGAAATATTTTTTCAGGGAAAAGGATGGTGGATGTATGGAACGGACTTCCAGACACTGTTTCCACTAATTTACATGCGTGCACAGTTGTGCACAACTTTTTTTCGCAGCCGCGCACGGCTGTTAGCACCCTCACACGGGGATTAGACCATGCAGGGATAAAACAAAGTCCTGCCCTATCGATCTGTGGCATTACCCCTCTTTCCAGGCAGCAGGAGTCACATTTACCCTGTGTATGTGTGGTAGAGAGGATGGTGGGTGTGTGAGAGAGGCTGTGTATCTGGGGGTAGATGGGTGAGAAGCTGTGTGTGTGTGGCTGGGTGAGATCCGGTGGGTGGGGGGTATATGTGTGACTGCCCATGTGTGGAATGGGATTGTTATGGTTTAGTGGTGTTCGGGTGGATTCTCGGGAACTGTGGCAGATGACCACGCCCAGGGGGAGGAGCCACGTGAGGAGCCGCAGTACTGGGCTAGACTCGGGAGGCACAAACACAGGGTTTTGTCTTTTATTGTACAGCTGATGGTACCACCAGAGGTGGCAGTAGTGAGGTGGTCCAGAGGTAGCAGTCCAGGGACCCTGGGCAGAGGGGACCCGTCTCGCCACGTTGGTATAGGGAGATCCAGGTGTAGGTTTCCCAGCAAGGCAGAGCTGTAGATGAGATAGACTGAGAGTTAGATTACTCACTAGATGGTAGCTGTAAGGTTGGCGATTCCACCAGGCTGAAGTCGATGGTAACAGGCACCGAGGCAGGGAGAGCAGGCCCTCGAGGAGCGAGTACCTGATCCCAGTAAGGCACCTGAAATAAGGCAGAGGGCCCCTGAGGAGCGGGTACCCAGGTTAGTAATACCCCAAAGGGCAGAGAGAGCTTCCAGCGGCAGCACGGAAGCAGCAGAGTAGCTTAGACCGGACGAATCCAATCCAATATCCAGTCCTTGCTAACTCGATTAGCTAGCAAGTAAGGGCAGGCTAAATACCCGGATGGTGTGACGTCACTTGAGGGGGACGACCCCGAGGTTCGCGCTATAGCTGGAATAAAGACGTGGGTAGCGCGTGCGCACCCTAGGAGGCCCCTGGGAGAAACATGGCAGGAGGCAACACCATAGCCGTTCCGGGATGCCAGACGACGCGGTTTGCAGACGCGGCGGTAGCCATCTTCCCAAGGCTAGCGGGGAGAGCAGAGAAAAAGGTGAGGCACAAGGGTCGAAGCCGTCTGAGACCAACGGACGCAACAGGGATTTGAGATCCTGTATGTGGGGGAGAGTGGGTGGCTGGGTGAGAGCCTGAGGGTGTGTGTGTGTGGCTGGGAGAGAGCCTGTGTGTGTGTGTGTGTGACTACCAGTGTGTGAGTGTAGATGAAGGGAGGAAGAAAAGTGGAGAAAGGAAAAAAACAGTAAGAAATAAGAGACCCTGAAAAAGAATTGGGAATGACCAAGCTAGGAAATGTGGAAAAAAAATCAGGACCAACTGATCAAACAAAAAAGGTAAAAAAGAAATGCATTTTTTAATTTTTAGTGATTGGTATTACGTATTTGTATTTTGTTCTTTCTTCAGAGTCTGGTTCTTTGGGCTTTCCATTTTATGTTTGTCTGTATTTCTAATTTGTAGTCCCTTATTCTGTATTAGGTAAGGTCCGTCTGTGTTCTGCGGGTGTGACTGAGGTGCGGTATTTCTGCTTCCCTTATTCTGTATTAGGTAAGGTCCGTCTGTGTTCTGCGGGTGTGACTGAGGTGCGGTATTTCTGCTGGCATGTGGTTTTTTCTGTAGGGCTTTGTTCTGTTAACCCCCAGTAGGTGGTGTATTAGTATTGTAGGGCATGGCATAATATTTTCATTGCTGCCATGTCATAGTTAATGCTGCTGGGTCCTGAGGGGTCTGTGTTACTTCCCAAAGTGTATGGCAGTGAAGGGTTTGCATTTACCGAGACGAGTGTCTGTGTGGAAGAGGAGAACTGAGTAAGTGTGCGTGTGCGCGAGAGTCTGGGGAGTGAATGATGGGCATGAGAGTGAGTGTGTGTGTATGTGAGAAGTGTGTGTGTGTGCATGCTGCTCCAATATTCCCTACAAGGACTGGGTTGCTGTGAGCATAAAATTGATAGGCTTTTTCATAAAAAAAAAAAAAGTAGTGCTCATAGGGTAATAAAGCCAAATTTGTTTGCATACAGAAACCCAATTCTTACAGGGAACATTGCTTCCAGGGGAGGCGGAGGAGACAAGAACAGTGAGAGAATTCAAGACTAGCACAAAGGATCTTCTGGTTGTGAGGAATTGAGGGGAGTGGGAGTCTGTGGCATTGCACTCTTAATCAGACTGGGCAGAGCTGGATGGGCCTCACGAGCCTTCCCCTTCCGTGTTTCTGTGAAGCCCGCAAGGTGATTTTTTGTCAGTGGTTTTAGAGTGGAAACGAGTCTCTGATTTTTCGCAGTGCCGTGTTGCTGAGTTCTCCGTCCAGTAGTGCTGTGGCGCCCTAGGATTGGAAAGAACCTTAGGAGGTGTGAGAGAGTAGGGGTGAGGGTGTGCACAGTCATTCTGAGCTCCCTCACAATCAGGCCGATACAGAAAAACCCGCAGGAGAGCCGGCGAGCGCCCACTCTCCCGACGCACGCCCAGGCCACTCTCCTGGGCACGCGATTCGGTAAAAAAAAATATGTAAATGAGGGCCCGCGGTAAAAGGAGGCGCTAGGGACACTAGGGCGTCCCTAGCGCCTCCTTTTTGACAGAAGCGGCAGCTGTCAGTGGGTTTGACAGCTGACGGTCAATTTTTCCAGCGTCTGTTCTTGAGCCCACTGCCAGCCACGGGTTCGGAAAATGGATGCTGGCAAAATTGAGCGTCCATCTTCCATCTTTCTTTTGGGGCCTCCGACTTAATATCGCTATGATATTAAGTTGGAGGATGTACAGAAAAGCAGTTTTTTTTGCTTTTCTGTACACTTCCCCGGTGCCGGCAGAAATTAACGCCTCGGCTTGGCTGCACATTTTACTTTCTGGATCGCGCAGGAATGACTAATAGGCCCATCAACGTGCATTTGCATGTTGCGGACGCTATTAGTTTCGGGGGAGGTTGGCCGCGCGTTTTCGACGCGCTATTACCCCTTACTGTATAAGCCTGCGGACAAACGCGGGCTAATAGTGCGCTCCGCCGGAGCACACTGTACTGTATCAGCCCGAATAAGACAGAGAAAATGCAAACACTGGAAGAGCAAGATCCAGGTGGGATTTCCCAACGTCTGCGCTCCATGTATGTTCAAAGCAACAATCATGCAAAGCAATTAAGATAATTCAGATGGCAAGTAAAATAAACAAAATCTTTTAGTTCCCTTAGCTACTTTCTGAGTTGTATTTGAGCTTCAAGAAAATGTTAGTGCCTTCCTGACACTTAATCATGCCCACCATTCAGAATTCAAGCAAACCAGGCTGTAGCTGTCCTGCTTGCCATCAGAACCCCCCAAGCAGGCATCACACTAATTCGGGTAGGGACCAGTTTTCAAAGCTGCAGGCAGGCGTGGGGTCCGCATGTACTTTCATCTATGAATTTCACAACAAATTTCAGATGTAATATATTGGCAGAACTTGGCATCTGCCTTTTGGGTGGATACTTTTTCAGCAGATGCAATGCATGTAGTTCTGAAAAAACAAAAGTACACACATTATTCCCTCCCTCAGCCTAAGCGCACCCCGGAAATGCCGCTACAATAATGTGGGTAAAAGTGCATGAGTTGTTGAATAAGGTGTATACTGCTACCCACGTGCGGGGTGATCAATTTTCAAAATGCCCTTTTACCCAGCTAAGTAGCCATTTACACAAGTTCGTGGCTTTTGAACTTTGCTCTCGTAAAGCAGAAATACAGTAAGACAGCTGAAGAGCGGATCTTCATTAAAGCCCCAGTCAGGCATCACAATGATACAGGTAAAGCATGAATACAGCACGGACAGCTGAAGAGTGGATCTTCATTAAAGCCCCAGTCAGGCATCACAATGATACACGTAAAGTATGATTACAGCACGGACAGCTGAAGAGCAGATCTTCATCAAATCCCCAGGCAGGTGTCATGCTGGTACAGTAAAGCATTAAAATAGCACAGAGAGCTGAAGAGCAGATCTTCATCAGAGCCCCATGCAGGTGTCACACTGATACATGTAAAGTATGAATACAGCACAGACAGCTGAAGAGCAGATCTTCATCAGAGCCCCATGCAGGTGTCTCACTGATACATGTAAAGCATGAATACAGCACAGACAGCTGAAGAGCAGATCTTCATCAGAGCCCCATGCAGGCATCACACTGATACAAGTAAAACATGAATACAGCACAGACAGCTGAAGAGCAGATCTTCATCAGAGCCCCATGCAGGCATCACACTGATACAAGTAAAACATGAATACAGCACCGACAGCTGAAGAGCAGTTTCAGGAAAGAGATTATAAAACAAAAATTAAGGATGGCCATAAGACAAAAGGTACGCTTTTTATTCAAAAGGTATTTTTTGAGGAAGTATAAAATAAAAGTAAAATGCATTAAGGTAGAAGGGAGGCAGCACTAGAGTGAAACTGATATTTTGAAGCATCAGTAGCTGGTAGTGCTGCTGTAAGCGCCGTTATTATTCCTCCTTGCCTGGAGTTGGCGTGGAATACCCAAATGCAAATTCTCAAGCCTGGACGAGCCCTGGAAAACATAGGGTCCCTAGAGCCTCCGTGGGCTGGAAAATGTGGTCCCTTTATTTTCAGAGCATGAAACTGGAATCCCCCTCTGAGCTGGAGCAAAACCCCAGGCCTTGCAAATCGACTCCCCAGAAGTGACCTCCCCTCCCGGTGGCCTTCGGAGGAATGCAGGCTCTGGCTCCGCTTTTTTGGGATCAATCCAAGCCTCGCGTGCCCAGCACAATGAAAAGAATTCATCGCTGCCACACCCCCGAGGGTGGGGGAGAGGGAGCCGAGCAACATCAAAAGCCCTGGCTCCTCGCTCGCAGGGCAGAGCGCACCATGAGACGTGGAGAAGGCCGTACGCAAAGGATTTATCGAAATCCAGACGACGCTGCGGATTCCTGCTGGGGCAGGAGAGAGCGAGGGAGGTCTTCCAGGAGTCACATCCCAAACCTTCCTCCCAAAAGTGGACGTCATCCCCTCCCCGCTGCTTGCGACCTCATGGTCAGTTCTGCCACGACGCCCTGCGATGTCACAAGCGGGGTGACTGCGGAGGCGGGTCCTGTCCCTGGGGTGAGCAAACGAACGTTCGAGCCCCAGTCTTCTCTCCATCAAGCAATTGGTTGGGGGCCCACCCCCAAGATGGGTTACTATACAGATATATATACCGTATATCACATATAGTGTGTGCATGGTGTGTGTATACACACACGCACACGTGAAGGGTATCCACCAGGCAACCACACTGCCAATCAGTGGTTCAAAGCCCTCATTGTGTTTCTCTTCACGTTGCTGGTAGCTCACAGATGCACACACACCCAGGGGCATGGAGAGGCCCCTGGGTGTGTGTGCAGACTCCACACTCGGACCAGCAGAGTGGGAGACAGATACCCAGACAGGCAAACACTCTACATGCAGACACAGAAACCCAACACTCTGACATGGACAGAAGACAGAGAGAGGCGTACACACAGCACACCCCAACAGACAAAGGCAGACACAGAAACCCAACACTCAGACAGGCACAGAAACACAGACATGGACAGAAGACAGACGCACCACAGGCAGACACAGAGAGAAAGAGACAGGCAGGCAGACCCTCACAGAGACGCACTGCACGCCTCACCCGGACACACAGGCCGTACACCACAATGGGAAAGGGCTGGAAAGTTTTTCAAAAAACTTAGTTACCAGCCAAAATGTTTTAGAAGCTGAGAAAATCTGCACCCCACTATGCCCACTTTTTTTGTTTTGCTTTTTTACTGTTTTCGCTCATTTTTCTCATTTTATCTCTCCAGTTTTGTATTTTTCTTAGATTCTTCATATCTTTTATTTTCCCATGTTTTGATTTTGCTGCTTTAATTTTTTTTACACTTTCGCCTTTACTCTCCCTCTCTCCCCTCCTCTTCCTCATTCTCTCCTGCTTCTTTGCCTGTTCCCCTCCCGTGATCCCTCTCCCTGGGTAGAGAGCTCACAGCTGTTGCCCACTGTTGTCCATTGTTGCCCAGCTCTTCTTGGGTTGTGGAACAGCACAGTGGCCTTTCCCATGTCCAATTCTGCCACAGGGTAAGCAGCAGCTCCTCCCCCAGGCCCAGTGAAAGAGACACTTGGATAAGTCATGGCCTGCTTACTTACAATGAGGATAAGCAGGATGGGAATCCTCACACATGGGTGGGTGACATCATCAGATGGAGCCCCGACTCGGAAAACTTATGTCAAAGTTTCTAGAACTTTGACTCGCCACACTGGGCTTGCCCACATGCCTTATACCACGCGTCCATGCAGGGTTCCTCTTCAGTCTCTCTTTTTCACAGAGCTTAGGCATCGTGGTTTGTGAGCTAACTTTTTGTCTTTTTGGCCTCTTTTGGAAAACTTTCCATTTTTTTCGCTTTTACGCAATTTACCTGCATTCAACAATGGGTCCCTCTTGGTCCTCCCTATAGTGTTTTTAGTCAGGGTTTCTGACATTTATTGGCAAGTTTCCTTTCGCGGTTGGTTCCCCGCGGTGGAGGTATTTCGGTGCCCGCTGGCCAAAGACAACCATCAACATTGATATTGTTCTTACTTCCCGTTTATTTCAGCCCATCACAGCCAAGTCTGTAGTTATGTAGTATTTGTTATTAACCCCATATATCTGTATCCAAGTTCCTGCTACCTGTTCATTGTAAGACATTAACTTGTCAATGTTTCTGTTTAGAATGTAAACCGAATTGATCAGTAACTCTGTTACTGGAAAGTCGGTATATAAAAGTGCTAAATAAATAAATAAATAAGTCTGGGTTTAAGCCATGCCCTTGGTTCCCGAGGACCATTTCCATCACGGACCCCCATGATGAATGTGTCCTCTGCCTGGGGCATCACATGACATCTGGGGTTGCCGCAAATATGCCCAGATGACCCCCAAAAGAATGTCGTTTTTGGCTTGATAAGATGGAGCGTCTTTTTGGGCCAGAGAAGACCGAGACATCGGTGTCATCAGCATTGAAGGGCCACGAACCACACCGATGGACACTGAGCCATTGACATCAGCGGGGTCCATTGGTGACATTGGCGGATAGGGGCATAGGAAACCAGCTATCATCAGGCTCCTCCAGGCTGAGGTTGTCAGGTTCCTCGTCATCGGCCTTGGCATCAGGGAAAGACCATGCTGAGCATTGAGGAAAACTGAAGATGCATCGGTCTCCGTAGATGCATGGTGCCAGGCATGGGGATGAGCCAGCTCATGCTGAGATGCCCCTGAAGCAGCCCTGCGGTGAGGAGAGCCAATCCTCCATTGGTGCCGGGGATCTGACCACCACTCCTCTCGGTTCTGAAGAGGATCTGGCCACCACTCCTTCCTCCAAGTTGGTGTTGGCATCAGCAGTGTTTGAGGAGGAGCTTCTGCGGGTGAGTACAACTGATGGTCGAGCAGGCAATACGGGGCATCTGTCCCATGCTCAGATGGCACTGGAGTCTGCACTGTCCATGTTGGAGAAGCTCCATATGCTCATCGGCACTTTACCGACCCAGCTAAGGTTGGTTCCCAGGTTAGCATCGATGCCCGTTGGGGCACCGCAGCCCTCCCCCTGCTGATACAGTGGTTGTGGCCAGTTCCTCAGAGGAGGAAGCTCCACTTAGGCTGGCTGAGGCGTTGAGGCCTGCAGCTCCCCATCCAGCTCCACCGGCGCCTGCACCTCTGGACGAAGGCCAAGCACCTAGGGCCCCAACCCCTGCCAATTTCAGTGACAATGAGGTCCTCTGTGACCTCTGGTTGATGACATCCCAGAGTCCTCCTCTGATGGCTCTGAGGGTTTCCCCTCAGAACCTTCTTCAGAAAAGCGAAGGAAGTCTCCACCTGAGGATTTAACCTTTGCAGGATTTGTGAGGGCGATGGCAGAGGCCACCCTGTTTCAGTTACTGACAGAGGAGGATACCACGTACAAAATGCTTGAAATCCTCCAGTTTGTGGAGCCTCCTAAAGAGATTTTGGTGGTCGCTCTACACAACATTCTTAAGAAGAACTGCTGAGGATGTGGGAACACTCCCTCACATTGCCTCCCGTGAATAAGACAGCTCCCAGGGTATACCTTGTCCAGAAGGCTCAAGGTTCGATAAGTGACAGCTTCCCTAATAGTTCATATAAGTCGAATCCTCTCTCAAGAGAACCAAGCAGTCTCTGGCCCATTCCTAGGCGCCCCTGGGGAAGGATCAAAGAGCAATGGACATGATTGGGAGGAAGGTTTTTCAGGGACTCCTACCAGCGCTACATGAACCAGTACTCGTGGGACATCTGGAAGCAGGTGCAGGAGGTGGCCAGCAGTTGCCTCAGCAGCATCTGGTACAGAAGGGTCTTAAGTGCAGACAACATGAGGTCTGAGCGGCCTACGATGTTTTTGAGATGGCACTGAGGGTCTCTGCAGCAGAAATCGGTGCCCACAGAATGCCATGGGAACGGGCCTCAGATCCCCAACCAGAGGTACAGGAAAGACTCGCTGATGTGCCGTGTCCTGGGGAGAATCTCTTTGGAGATAGGGTGAGGGATGCGGTGGCCCAGCTCCAGGACCACCATGAAACCCTCCAACGACTCTCCGCCAGCACTCCAGACTCATCCTCCTGTGCTAGGAGGTCGGCAGGATCGGGATAGAAGAAGTCTTTCTTTCACCAGAGGAAGTGTTATCCTCCGCCCCCTCGTTCACGTCAGCAGCATCAGGACTCCAGCAGCCATCTCAGGCAGCAGAGAGTCCCCAAGGACCAGCCGGCTCCTCGGTCAACTCCAGGGATGGGGTTTTGACTGGGTCGTAGGGAGCGTAGTCCAGTTACCCATACCCAGAGCGATGGATCTGCCACTCGGGCTGCGATGGATCTGCCAGTCAGGATCTGCGATTCTTTGCAAACCAGTGGCCCAGTGTAACCTCAGACCAATGGGTTCTTTCCATTGTCCATCAAGAGTACTGATTGAACCTATTAGATGCCCTGCCAAATTGCCCTCCGAGCCTGTTATGGGGGCTGGTAGCTCATCAGGATGTATTATTAATGGAGCTCTCCTCCCTTTTACTGGCCAGAGTGGTTGAGCCACCAGGCCAAGAGGGCAGGGATTTTAGTCCAGGTACTTCCTGAAGAAAACAGGAGGACTCCATCCCATCCTAGACCTAAAGGCCTTGAACAGATTTATCAGAAAGGAAAAGGGGACTGGCTATGCGCCCTGGAAGTGAAGGATGCTTACACCCACAATGAGATCTTCCCAAGTCACCGGAAGTATCTCGGATTCATGCTGGGAAAACTGCACTTCCAGTATCGGGTGTTGCCGTTTGGGCTAGCGTCAGCCCCACGGGTCTTCACAAAATGCCTGGCTGTGATGGCAGGAGGTTGTTGTAAATAACTGCTTTAAAAAGGAGCCATCTTGGGGGCAGAATGGTTTTTATAAATCCGTGTGTGTATTCCCCCCAGCCCTTTCTTCCACCCACAGAAAAATGAGGTGCCAAATCCATGGGGACCTTTGTCTCCAGCTATTCATAGAAGCAAATTTTCAAGAAAAACTCTGCGTATCGGAGTGAGCAAATTTAATTGCTGCCAAAACAGAGGCTGGAGCGGTTTCTGAAATCCAATGAATGGCAAGATCGGTTTCTTTGATTGGGTGAGCAGGGAGTTGGATCAAGGGAGAGCTTGGATTTCAGGAAGGCCTCTGAAACGGTTCTGCACCTAAAGATTTCTAAATGAAACGATGCGCCCCTGGGATGGCTCCTACTGTGCCTGACTGGCTTGGGAACAGGCTGAGTGGGGGACGCCACGGAGTAGCGGCAGATGGAGCTCATTATTAGCAGGGTGCCGCAGTGACCGGTGGTCGCGTCGGTTCTTTTCAACGCTTTCTTATGAGCAACATTGCAGAAGGATTATCGAGAAAGATGGGTCATTTTGTAGATGATATTAAAACGTGCAACAGGGTAGACAGCCAGGGGAAAGCAAGAGGATGCCTTCTAGCAAAGCTCGAGGAATGGTTTAGAGACCGGCAGCTAAGATTTAACGCTAAAAATGCAAAACCCCAAAAGACTGGTACCTTCTAGGGGGTGAAATTCTGCATATGACAGAAGAACGAGATCTGGGGGAACTGCATCTGATGATCTCATGATAGCCATAAAGGTGGATAAAGCGACGGTAAAAGTCGGAAAGATGCTTAGCTGCATAGGGAGAGGAACGGTCAGCAGAAAAAGGGAGGTGACACTGCCCCAGTATGGGTGCCTGATGAGACCTCACTTGGATACTGAGTACAGTTCTGGAGTCCGCACCTTCAGAAGGATCTAAACAGGATGGAGCTGGTCCAGAGGGGGCTACTAACACGGTCGGTGGTCTTCGTTCTAAAGCATAGGGGGAGAGACTTAGGTTTAACTTGTTTATTAGTCATTGATAAATGTGCACAAAACGAATAGCAGGGCACATCAACAACAGACAATGATTTTTCCCTGATTACAAATCAAAACCGAAAAACAAGAGAGAGAGAGAGAGAACTAATAGCTCTCACTTTTTCTTAAGAAGCTTATGAATATATGGCAGTTCATATTCAGCCACTGGCAGCTCGACCAGTTAGCTGGATAAAGTTATCTGGCTGGTGTAGCCTATATATTCAGAGGTGCAGTCACGCCATTGAATATATCCAGCTATCTTAAAATTAGCTGGATAAGTTTATCCGGTTTACTTTAGGACAGAGCTAGCTGGTAACTTATCTGGCTTATCTGACTCTCAGTTATGCCCCCGGCAAACCCTTAATTTATCCAGCGAAATTCTTTCCAGCTAGAATTTAGTGGGGTACGTACCCAAATCTTGGTTTAGCCGGATAACTTTCTGAGTTAAATGCTTTTGACAGTGGACCTCTTGATCTCCAAATTTGCTAGAAATGTGCATAGCATTTAGAGGACATCAGAAAGGCAGAGCGATATTCCATAGATACAAAATCCACCATTTGCTTGGACCACTCCAGAAACATGGGAGCGCTGTTTTCAACCAGTCAACAAGAATGCATTTCTTTGCAATTAAGAATGGCCAGTAACAGTTTATGATATTTACCAATTAAGATATGCTGATCTACCACATATAATCAAACTCTGGATCGCCTTACCTGTCATTACACCTACGTTTATGAATGAGACTGGACCGAGAGGCCTTGATTTTAGGACATGACCATAAACAACAAATCGGGGTACCTGTGTTATGGGGATAGACTTAAAGATCTAAACATCTTCCCCAAAAGAAGAAAGATGATAGAGAGTAAAGATATGATGGAGAGATTTAAATGCCTCCGAGGTAGCAATGCACAGGTAGTGGGACCCCTTCAACAGAAAGGGGAGTCTGGAGCAAGGAGTCATGGGATGAGGGTAAAAGTGGGTAGACTGAGGAAGTATTTCATTACAGAGAGGGGGGTGCATGCATGGAACGGCCTCCCAGCAGAGGTGGTGGAGACCAGGACAGTGCCTGAGTTCAGGAAAGCACAGGATAAACACAGGGGATCTCCGAGGGAGTGGCAGGGATTGATGAGTTGAGCAGTTGTGTGGATGGGCAGATCATCGAGGCTGCTCCTTTTTCTGCAGTCATATTTCTATGTTCTGTATATTTCTGTTTCTAAAACTGCCTAGCAGGTCCAACTTCGCCCCCCAGGTGGTCTGTCAAAAATCGCCCCCCTCAGGTACCATGTAGCTTTTCAGCTGCGCTCCCCCTGCGACTGTTAACAGGTTGCAGCTCCCTCTGCAGCCCACTCTCTCCTCACGTTGGTTTTCCTTCCCTGCAGGCTCTCTCTCAGCTCTGGTGTACCAACACTCCATGACGCCGCTGGCACTGCCCTGCAAACTGGTCGTTCCCAGCCAAGGTAAGGGCTTCATCTTCGCAGGCTGCAGGGCAATGTGTCCAAGATTGACCTGATCGGGTACGTCTTTCTGTGGGAAGGGTCGTCAGAATCTACCATGTATCTGGGTGTTCAACTTCAACGAGTAGTCCGGGAGTGATCGTGGAAGGAGGGGGAGCACAGAGAAAAGGGTAGCAGGGAGCTCAGTAGCTGAGGCCTTCAGGACCTCTGCTCTCTTAACAGTAGGGCATAGATATCACCCATCTCTCACAGACAGAAATTCATAGGAGACTTGGACTCAGTAGGTGGGAGGTGCCATGCAGGGTCAGACCAAAGTCATCGAGCCCAGCATTCTCTCTCTGACAGTGCCCAGTCTGGATCACAGAGCCCGTCAGAGTTTATCTTTTTATTGTATCTCACTCCCAGGGATAAGCGCTGGCTTTCCCAGGTTTACCTGGCTAAAAACTGTTTGTGGACTTTTCCTTCAGGGACTTCATATCTCATCACCCAACAGAAAGATAAAAAGTGTTGAGGTCACGGTTTAGGTACAGAGTGCTGAAATGTAGGGATACCAGAGCCTGCAGACGAGGTAGGGGGGGGAATCTAAGCCAGCACACCATAGCACCAGGCTCTGATACCAGGAATGGTGTGTGAGTGAGAGAGAAGCTCCCTGCCTCTGAGATGTGCAGACACACTGCACCGGGCTGTGATACCGGGAATGGTGCGTGACTGAGGGAGAAGTTCCCTGCCCCTGAGATGTGCAGACACACTGCACCGGGCTGTGATACCGGGAATGGTGCGTGACTGAGGGAGAAGTTCCCTGCCCCTGAGATGTGCAGACACACTGCACCGGGCTGTGATACCGGGAATGGTGCGTGAGTGAGAGAGAAGCTCCCTGCCCCTGAGATGTGCAGACCCACTGCACCGGGCTGTGATACCGGGAATGGTGTGTGAGTGAGAGAGAAGCTCCCTGCCTCTGAGATGTGCAGACACACTGCACCGGGCTGTGATACCGGGAATGGTGTGTGAGTGAGAGAGAAGCTCCCTGCCTATGAGATGTGCAGACACACTGCACAGGGCTGTGATACCGGGAATGGTGTGTGAGTGAGAGAGAAGCTCCCTGCCTCTGAGATGTGCAGACACACTGCACCGGGCCGTGATACTGGGAATGGTGTGCGAGTGAGGGAGAAGCTCCCTGCGTCTGAGGTGTGCAGACACACTGCACCGCGCTGTGATACCGGGAATGGTGTGTGTGTGAGAGAGAAGCTCCCTGCCCCTGAGACATGCAGACAAACTGCACCGGGCTGTGATACCGGGAATGGTGTGTGAGAGAGAGAGAAGCTCCCTGCCTCTGAGATGTGCAGACACACTGCACTGGGCAGTGATACTGAGAATGGTGTGTGTGAGAGAGAAGCTCCCTGCCTCTGAGATGTGCAGACACACTGCACCGGGCCGTGAAACTGGGAATGGTGTGTGAGTGAGAGAGAAGCTCCCTGCCTCTGAGACGTGCTGACACACTACACCGGGCTGTGATACTGGGAATGGTGCATGAGTGAGAGAGAAGCTCCCTGCCTATGAGACGTGCTGACACACTGCACGGGCTGTGATACTGGGAATGGTGTGTGAGTGAGAAAGAAGCTCCCTGCCTCTGAGGTGTGCAAATACACTGCACCGTGCTGTGATACTGGGAATGGTGTGTGAGTGAGAGAGAAGCTCCCTGCCTCTGAGATGTGCAGACACACTGCACCGGGCTGTGATACTGGGAATGGTGTGTGAGTGAGAGAGAAGCTCCCTGCCTCTGAGATGTGCAGACACACTGCACCGGGCCGTGATACTGGGAATGGTGTGCGAGTGAGAGAGAAGCTCCCTGCCTCTGAGGTGTGCAGACACACTGCACCGGGCTGTGATACTGGGAATGGTGTGTGAGTGAGAGAGAAGCTCCCTGCCCCTGAGACATGCAGACACACTGCACCGGGCTGTGATACCGGGAATGGTGTGTGAGAGAGAGAGAAGCTCCCTGCCTCTGAGATGTGCATACAAACTGCACTGGGCAGTGATACTGAGAATGGTGTATGAGTGAGAGAGAAGCTCCCTGCCTCTGAGATGTGCAGACACACTGCACCGGGCCGTGAAACTGGGAATGGTGTGTGAGTGAGAGAGAAGCTCCCTGCCTCTGAGGTGTGCAGACACACTGCACCGGGCTGTGATACCGGGAATGGTGTGTGAGTGAGAGAGAAGCTCCCTGCCTCTGAGACGTGCAGACACACTGCACCGGGCTGTGATACCGGGAATGGTGTGTGAGTGAGAGAGAAGCTCCCTGCCTCTGAGACGTGCTGACGCACTGCACCGGGCAGTGATACTGGGAATGGTGTGTGAGTGAGAGAGAAGCTCCCTGCCTCTGAGATGTGCAGACACACTGCACTGGGCAGTGATACTGAGAATGGTGTGTGAGTGAGAGAGAAGCTCCCTGCCTCTGAGACGTGCAGACACACTGCACTGGGCTATGATACTGGGAATGGGGTGCGTCTGAGAGAGAAGCTCCTTGCATCTGAGAGAGAAGCTCCCTGCCTCTGAGATGTGCAGACACACTGCACCGGGCTGTGATACCGGGAATGGTGTGTGAGTGAGTGAGAAGCTCCCTGCCTCTGAGATGTGCAGACCCACTGCATGGGGCTGTGATACTGGGAATGGTGTGTGAGTGAGAGAGAAGCTCCCTGCCTCTGAGACGTGCTGACACACTGCACCGGGCTGTGATACTGGGAATGGTGTGTGAGTGAGAAAGAAGCTCCCTGCCTCTGAGACGTGCTGACACACTGCACTGGGCTGTGATACTGGGAATGGTGTGTGAGTGAGAGAGAAGCTCCCTGCCTCTGAGGTGTGCAGACACACTGCACTGGGCTGTGATACTGGGAATGGTGTGTGAGTGAGAGAGAAGCTCCCTGCCTCTGAGGTGTGCAGACACACTGCACCAGGCTGTGATACCGGGAATGGTGTGTGAGTGAGAGAGAAGCTCCCTGCCCCTGAGATGTGCAGTCACACTGCACCAGCTGTGATTCCAGGAATGGTGTGTGAGTGAGAGAGAAGCTCCCTGCCTCTGAGATGTGCAGACCCACTGCATGGGGCTGTGATACTGGGAATGGTGTGTGAGTGAGAAAGAAGCTCCCTGCCTCTGAGACGTGCTGACACACTGCACCGGGCAGTGATTCTGGGAATGGTGTTTTGGTGACCTGTAATATGACCCATGTACTGCGAGCTGAGGATTTACCGTTTCATCAGTGATGTATGAAGCTGCTGTTTTCCACCCTCACATGGGAACTTAGCCCATCGCTGCTATAATGCCAGATTGTGTGTGCCGTCAGTCAGAGTGGCAGGTTAGGGTTAGTTTTTGTAAGAAATGCACTGACCATGTGTTTCTAGTTGATTGACACTGAGAAATGGACAATGGAAACGCCCTCGCACTCTCTGCCTCCAGGGCCACGTCCTGCTCTTAGTCTGACCTCTAGTGGCCAGTCCAGGTAGCACCACAAACTAGCACAGCGAGGCCTGCTTGCGTCAGTCGGCCCAGGCCTGAGTGATGGGTCAAAGGTTGCTTCCGTTTCCGAGACGCGTCCTTCCAGTCTGCACAACTACAAAAATTAGGTTCCCTGTACGTACCCGGATCAGTCCAGACACCTGGGTTGTGACTCCGCACCAGCAGATGGAGACAGAGCAAAACTCGACGGGCTCCCTACATATAGTAAGGTGCCACCCACAGCCCCTCAGTCTTACTCTGTCTCCAGCAGATGGGGCAGGTCCACCCACAGTCTCTGTACTCTGCGGGGTTTTAGTTAGTTAAAAAAAAAAAAAAAAAAAAAAAAGATAAATAAATAGGATAGAAGAGAGGAAGAACAGGTTTTTTTTATTTTAGCAGGAGAAGCTCCCGTCGGCGTTGTCTCCCAGGGGGGTTTGGGAAGGTCCTGAGGGGACTATCCCCCCCTGGTTGAGCCCGCTGCTGTGGGTCGCGGACCCAGCCTTGCCAGGCAGCAGTGTCGGGGTGACACCGGGGAGCCCGGTTCACTCACCCCGGTGGAGCGGGAACATCAGCACCTGGACAGCGACAGCGGCTGAGTAGTAAAAAAAAAAAAAAAAAAAAGTTTAGCTTGTTTTTTGTTTCGCGCCGGCTCTCCCTTTTCTTCTCGGCAGCTCGTTCGGGAGGGGGGGACCCGTGCTTCGTGTTTCCTGCGGCGATTTTATTTTCTTGCAGTGCCCGCGATGCCGGTCGGCTCGGCCTGCCGCGCGTGCGGGTCGGCGCGCACGCGCGTTTCGCGCGATGGCGTTTGCTCTGGGTGTCTTGCCGGGGGCGAGGGACCGTCGGGGGGAGGTCGTAGCGGCCGTTCCCGCTCGTCCCGTTCGCCGCCGCGCGCCGGGGGTGCTGTTGCTGCTGGCCCTGATCCGTTCCCACTCAGCGCGGGAACGGCGGCCATTTTGGATACAGTGCGAGCGGCCACGAGGAGTGTGTTGGAGAATGGCGGCCAGCCGCCTCCGCTCTCTCCTCAGCCGCGGGCCGCGGGGGGGGAACCCCGGGAGGCCCTACAAGCTGAACAGCCATCCTCGGGGGAGGGACCCTCCGACTCGGAGGATTCCTTTTCCGATGATTTTGCTATGTTGTTAAAAAAATTGGCAAAATATAAGAAGTCGCGACGCAGCTCCGGAGGAACTTCAGGTGGCGGAAAGGGACGCCCGCGCTCCAAGAGACGGGCAGGCCGGCCCAGGAGCTCGCCGGGTCCACCTCAGGGGAAGAGACCGGCACGGGGCGTCCCTCAGGAGTCTGACACGGAGTCTACTTCCTCGGATGAGGATCTTTCGGTCTCGGGGGCTGCAGGAGGGCCTGAGGGGCCCGATGACCCGAGCCCTGCACCGCCAGGCGCCGGAAAAGGTACGCTGGCGGGGGAGGGGGATGACCCCAAGGTCGTGCGCTTGTTTAAGAGAGAGGAGCTCTCTCCGCTGATACCAGCGATCCTGGAGGAGATTGGCATTGAAGCTCCACCGGTCGAGGTCCGTCAGACCGCAAATATGGATCCGGTCCTCCTCGGCCTCGCAGGACCTGCAGTGGCGTTCCCGTTTCATTTCTCGGCCTCTGACATACTGTTCCGGGAGTGGGATACCCCGGAATTGGGACTTAAAGTGTCCAAGGCCATGGACAAGTTGTATCCTCTGCCGGAGGACGTTCTCGAATTACTGCGCCTCCCTCGTGTAGATGCGGCGGTGTCAGCGGTCACCAAGAGATCCACCATCCCTGTCACGGGGGCCACGGCGCTTCGAGACATCCAGGATCGGAAGCTCGAGGTGCAACTTAAAAAAGTTTTCGAAGTGTCCGCTCTGGGAGCCCGAGCGGCTATCTGCAGTAACTTTGCGTTACGGGCGGGCCTTCGGTGGGCCCAGAACTTGCAAGCAAATGCTGGTCTGTCCGAAGGGGAAGCCTCACAGGCGGATCACTTGGAGGCGGTGATAGCCTACAGTGCGGATGCAATGCATGATTTGCTGAGAACTTCGGCCAGGGCTATGGTGTCGGCGGTCTCTGCTCGCCGTCTCCTCTGGCTCCGTAACTGGTCTGCGGATGGTACGTCAAAGGCGCATTTGGGATCCTTACCCTTTAAAGGGAAGTTGCTGTTTGGCAAACAACTGGATGATCTCATGCAGTTCCTCAGCGAGAATAAGGCTTTCAAACTGCCGGAAGACAGACCGCGGTCGCGATCTAACTTCTCGGCCAGGAACAGGTTCCGGTCTAACCGACGTCAGAGGCCGCAGCGATCCGGGACGGGCCCGTCCTACCGAGCCAGTTCGTCCAGATCCTCCTGGTCCCAGTCCTTTCGAGGGAAGAAGTTCAACCGGTCGGGGGGACCCTCGGCGGGATCGGGGTCCAAGTCGACACAATGAAACGAGACTGGTTCATTCCCCGCATCCGCCTCTGGACGCCGTCCCAAACGTGGGGGCGAGGCTGGGGCAGTTTTACGGGGAATGGACCAAGATAACCTCAGACCAGTGGGTCCTCGGAGTCATAAAACACGGTTACGCGTTAGATTTTGCACGCCTGCCGTGGGACAAGTTTCTCGTCTCTCCCTGCAAGGCGGTCGCCAAGCGCGCAGCCGTACGAGTGACCCTTCGGCGCCTGGAAGGTCTGGGCGCCATTGTTCCAGTGCCACCAAGTCAAAGAGGCGTAGGAAGATACTCCATTTACTTCGTGGTTCCCAAGAAGGACGGCGCTTTTCGACCAATTCTCGACCTGAAAGGGGTCAACAAGTGTCTGCGTGTTCCCAGTTTCAAGATGGAGACGATCCGCTCAGTGGTGGCGGCGGTTCGTCCCGGCGAGTTTCTGGCGTCCCTGGATCTCACAGAGGCGTACTTACACATCGGAATTCAGCCGGACCATCACAGGTACCTGCGGTTCTGCATCCTCGGCAGGCATTACCAGTTCCGGGCCCTTCCTTTCGGCCTGGCCACGGCGCCACGCACTTTCACCAAGGTGATGGTGGTGGTAGCGGCCCAGCTCCGGAGGGAGGGGCTCCTGGTTCACCCATACTTGGACGATTGGCTCATCCGGGCCAAATCCGAAGCGGGGTGCAGAGCGGCGATTGCCAGGGTCCTACAGCTCTTGCAGTCGCTGGGCTGGGTAGTCAACCTGGCCAAGAGTCATCTGGAGCCTACCCAGAGGTTGGAGTATCTGGGGGCCTTGTTCGACACGGAGAGTGCTCGAGTGTCGCTCACTCAGGAGAGAGTGGTAAAGCTCCAGGGACAGGTGAAACGCCTTCTGTCCCTACGATGTCCGCTAGTGCGCGATTACTTGATGGTGTTGGGTTCCATGGCGTCCACGCTAGCTTTGGTTCCCTGGGCTTTCGCCCATCTACGGCCGTTACAATCAGCCTTACTTTCCCGCTGGAAGCCGGTATCGGAGGAATTTCTCCTGCCCCTGCCCCTCACGGATCGCGCCCGGGCCAGCATGCAGTGGTGGCTCTGTCCGGGGCACCTGACGTGTGGTGTCTCGCTCCTCATGCCCACCTGGTCGGTGGTCACGACGGACGCCAGCCTCTCTGGTTGGGGGGCGGTCTGTGGGGGGCACTCGGTGCAGGGCCGGTGGTCCAGTCGGCAGTCCCGGTGGTCCATCAACCGGTTGGAGACCCGGGCGGTGGCCTTGGCTTTGCGGGCCTTCCTCCCATTGCTTCGGGGTCAGGCAGTCCGGGTCTTGTCGGACAACGCGACCACGGTGGCCTATATCAATCGCCAAGGAGGAACGAAGAGCCAGCAAGTGGCGGTGGAGGCGAGTCAGCTGATGGACTGGGCGGAGCGCCATCTCAGCAGTCTGGCAGCGTCCCACATCGCCGGCGTGGACAACATACAGGCGGACTTCCTCAGCAGGCATCGCCTGGATCCAGGGGAATGGGAGCTACCGGCGGTAGCGTTTCGTCTGATCTGTGCCAGGTGGGGCCGACCCCGCCTGGACTTGATGGCTACCGTGCAGAACGCAAAGGCTCCGCGGTTCTTCAGCCGACGGAGAGAGCGGGGAGCCGAGGGGGTCGATGCGCTGGTCCTCCCTTGGCCCGTGGACGTACTGCTCTATGTCTTCCCGCCGTGGCCCCTAATCGGAAGGGTGTTACGGCGAATAGAGTTGCATCCGGGACCGGTGATCTTGGTGGCGCCGGAGTGGCCCAGACGGCCGTGGTTCGCGGATCTCGTTCAGCTCGCGGCGGAGCCACCCCTTCGGTTTCACGGGGTCGCCGGCATTCTTCGTCAGGGACCCGTCTGTTTGGAGGATGCGGCTCACTTTTGTCTCGCGGCTTGGCTTTTGAGAGGGCGCGCTTGAGGACTAAAGGGTACTCCGAGGCGGTGATCACTACGTTGTTGAGAGCTCGAAAACAGTCTACCTCTTTAACCTACATGCGGGTCTGGACGGTTTTTGAGGACTGGTGTGGTTCTCACGAGGTTAACCCCATTCGACCTGCAGTGCCTGAGGTTCTAGCATTTCTTCAAGAGGGCCTCTCGAAGGGGCTGTCTTGGAGTACTTTAAAGGTTCAGATTGCGGCCCTTGGGTGTCTTCGTGGGAAGGTCCAAGGGGTGTCCCTGGCTTGCCACCCGGATGTAACGCGTTTCCTTCGGGGGGCTAAACATCTGCGTCCGCCGGTGCGAAATCCGTGTCCGTCTTGGAATTTGAATTATGTGCTTTCAGCTCTTTGTGGTGCACCGTTCGAGCCGATCAAGCGGGCGACGCTGAAAGATCTGACCTTGAAGACTGTGTTTCTAGTCGCTATCACTTCCGCTCGTCGCGTCTCGGAGCTACAGGCCCTGTCTTGTCGGGAACCGTTTTTGCGGTTTACGGAAGCAGGGGTGTCTCTGAGGACGGTTCCGTCCTTTTTGCCCAAAGTGGTATCTTCGTTCCACTTGAATCAGTCTGTGGATCTCCCGGGGTTTTCGACCGTGGATCCGACAGACAAGGGGTCTAAGGACTTACGAAAACTTGATGTGCGTAGGATTCTACTTCGGTATCTGGAGGTTACGAATCCTTTCCGGATCTCTGACCACCTGTTTGTGCTCTGCTCGGGGGGTCGCAGGGGGTCCGCGGCGTCGCGGGCCACTATTGCGCGTTGGCTCAAAGAGGCGATTGGCTCAGCGTATCTGCTGCATGGCAAGCTGGCACCTCAGGGGCTTCGCGCTCACTCGACTCGGGCGCAAGCCACGTCTTGGGCAGAGGTCTCTCAGGTGTCCACGCAGGAGATCTGTAGGGCAGCGACTTGGAAGTCGTTGCATTCTTTTACCAGACATTATAGACTGGATGTGCAGGCAGCGGAATCTCGGGGGTTTGGGGCGAGTGTTCTCCGAGCGGGACTCTCTGCTTCCCGCCCTTGAGGTTTGGCTCTGGTACATCCCAGGTGTCTGGACTGATTCGGGTACGTACAGGGAAATGAAAATTAGTTCTTACCTGATAATTTTCGTTCCTGTAGTACCACGGATCAGTCCAGGCTCCCACCCGTCTGTGTGTTCTTGTTGCTGAGAAATAGAGGGAGAGTCCGCTCGTTTCACTGGAGTATTGTTGACTCCCCTTTGGAGTCCCTGTTTCCTCTTTCGGAACTGGCCGTTGTGTTTTGTTGCTGGTTCTGATGTTTCCGATTCCAGCCGGAGTGCTGTGTTGAATCGGTGGATTTTGTTTTTTCTAGTTAGTTAGTCGGACTTTTTGATCTTGCTTTGACAGGACGTTCGACTGAGGGGCTGTGGGTGGCACCTTACTATATGTAGGGAGCCCGTCGAGTTTTGCTCTGTCTCCATCTGCTGGTGCGGAGTCACAACCCAGGTGTCTGGACTGATCCGTGGTACTACAGGAACGAAAATTATCAGGTAAGAACTAATTTTCATATGTTCTTTCCTTCAGAAATAAAAAGTAAAAGACTTGGGTGTTTGTGAGAAGAAAGAAATTGCTCATTAGTGGAAGCCACATTTGGAGCTAACCAGCAGGTGCAGATGAGGTGCTAAAATAGCCCCTGCGTCTTGTTGGCCAGTAAGATCCGGGCTTTGCAGGCTGACTGTGAATGTAAGGGCTTTGCCATATTTGCTCAGGACTCTGCCACTCTGTCAGGGTAATGCTGGTGTCAGACTGTGCCGATGCCTCTGAGAGCTGAACACCGAGTCCCCGGCTTCCAGACGAGCTTCAGACCGATGGAAAGCGTTCAGGTTGCAGGGCTGGTCAAGCCTTTCTCCGGACCCGTGTAGCAGTCCTATTGGCTCGCACGGTGTGGCCCATCAGCAGCTGTGCACCTCTAGGCCGGCCTTGAGCCCTGTCAGGACGAGGCAGTCCCGTAACTTGCACAAACCTGCATGGAGGGGAGCAGTAACCAAGCAGGGACTTCTGAGCGGGCAGATGGGCGTTCATGTCACGAGGGCTAGTGGCCAATCTTAACCCGTGGAGGTTTCCTTCCTCACAGCAGTCTGGGAGCCGCAGCGGTGGAGTTTAGCTTTTGGCCAAAACTGGGAGAAAAGAACATTTCAGAAATGGACTTTATTATTTTAATTTAAAAGAGAAATGCAGTTATTTCCTAGCCCTACTAATAATGTTGTGTGCTGTATGCCCCTGATATAAATGTTGTGTGCTGTATGGCCCTGTATAAACTGATCATTGCCACGCTGTCCAACTAAATGAAAGGCTTTAAGAGGCGACCTGTCAGAGTTTCTGAGACAGTGGCCACGGAGGGGACTCTGGTAGCCCCACTTGAATGGCTAAGAATACCAGACATGCTTCCAGCTGCGAAGGCCCCCAGATTGTGCCATCGCTGGGCTTCTGGGAGGTCCCCTGGAAGCACGCCGGAGCGCGCGGGGTATGCGCTGGAGAACCATGCGTCCCGGGCGCTCTCTAACTCCCATTCTTCTCTCCTCCCGTTCCTGCAAAAGATCCCGCAGAAGAAGCGAAAGAGACGGCCCCCGCGGCCACTTCAGCCACGGACCAGCTGAACAAGGGAGCGGGTGAGTATCCCAGGGAGAGGGGGAGGGTCCCGGGGCCCCATCACCTCCATCTTAAGTAAAGCTGACGCCTGCCTGGCCACCTTGTGAGAGGACAGGGATAGCATTGCCTACTCTACGACCCCTGGCTTTCAGCAATGAAGCCCTCTGAACGGGCAGGAAAACACCACCTGATCAAGAAATCCCATTCCACCTGCCACACCGGCCTCCCGGAGCTCTGTACCGAGTTATTAATAAAAAAAAATAGGTATAAAGGTTCTTTTCACCCAAAACTGGATGCTTTAGACAGGTGAGGATTGATCTCATTTCACACAGGTCAAACAACAGACCTTATCACATTGGGTCTGACCCATCTGTTTAGAGGTGACAGGCTCTGTATCCCTGCTCCCATCCCCTGCTCCCTCCAGTCCTAGAGGTGACAGGCTCTGTATCCCTGCTCCCATCCCCTGATCCCTCCAGTCCTAGAGGTGACAGGTTCTGTATCCCTGTGCCCATCCCCTGATCCCTCCATCCTAGAGGTGACAGGCTCTGTATCCCTGCTCCCATCCCCTGATCCCTCCAGTCCTAGAGGTGACAGGTTCTGTATCCCTGTGCCCATCCCCTGATCCCTCCAGTCCTAGAGGTGACAGGATCTGTATCCCTGCTCCCATCCCCTGATCCCTCCAGTCCTAGAGGTGACAGGCTCTGTATCCCTGCTCCCATCCCCTGCTCCCTCCAGTCCTAGAGGTGACAGGCTCTGTATCCCTGCTCCCATCCCCTGATCCCTCCAGTCCTAGAGGTGACAGGCTCTGTATCCCTGCTCCCATCCCCTGATCCCTCCAGTCCTAGAGGTGACAGGCTCTGTATCCCTGTGCCCATCCCCTGATCCCTCCAGTCCTAGATATGACGGGCTCTGTATCCATGCCCCCATCCCCTGAGCCCTCCAGTCTTAGAGGTGACAGGCTCTGTATCCCTGCTCCCATTCCCTGATCCCTCCAGTCCTAGAGGTGACAGGCTCTGTATCCCTGCTCCCATCCCCTGATCCCTCCAGTCCTAGAGGTGACAGGCTCTGTATCCCTGCTCCCATCCCCTGCTCCCTCCAGTCCTAGAGGTGACAGGCTCTGTATCCCTGCTCCCATCCCCTGATCCCTCCAGTCCTAGAGGTGACAGGCTCTGTATCCCTGCTCCCATCCCCTGATCCCTCCAGTCCTAGAGGTGACAGGCTCTGTATCCCTGTGCCCATCCCCTGATCCCTCCAGTCCTAGATATGACGGGCTCTGTATCCATGCCCCCATCCCCTGAGCCCTCCAGTCTTAGAGGTGACAGGCTCTGTATCCCTGCTCCCATTCCCTGATCCCTCCAGTCCTAGAGGTGACAGGCTCTGTATCCCTGCTCCCATCCCCTGAGCCCTCCAGTCCTAGAGGTGACAGGCTCTGTATCCCTGCGCCCATCCCCTGATCCCTCCAGTCCTAGAGGTGACAGGCTCTGTATCCCTGCTCCCATCCCCTGATCCCTCCAGTCCTAGAGGTGACAGGCTCTGTATCCCTGCTCCCATCCCCTGATCCCTCCAGTCCTAGAGGTGACAGGCTCTGTATCCATGCCCCCATCCCCTGAGCCCTCCAGTCTTAGAGGTGACAGGCTCTGTATCCCTGCGCCCATCCCCTGAGCCCTCCAGTCCTAGAGGTGACAGGCTCTGTATCCCTGCTCCCATCCCCTGAGCCCTCCAGTCCTAGAGGTGACAGGCTCTGTATCCCTGCTCCCATCCCCTGAGCCCTCCAGTCCTAGAGGTGACAGGCTCTGTATCCCTGCTCCCATCCCCAGAGCCCTCCAGTCCTAGAGGTGACAGGCTCTGTATCCCTGCTCCCATTCCCTGATCCCTCCAGTCCTAGAGGTGACAGGCTCTGTATCCCTGCTCCCATTCCCTGATCCCTCCAGTCCTAGAGGTGACAGGCTCTGTATCCCTGTGCCCATCCCCTGAGCCCTCCAGTCATAGAGGTGACAGGCTCTGTATCCCTGCTCCCATCCCCTGAGCCCTCCAGTCCTAGAGGTGACAGGCTCTGTATCCCTGCTCCCATTCCCTGATCCCTCCAGTCCTAGAGGTGACAGGCTCTGTATCCCTGTGCCCATCCCCTGATCCCTCCAGTCCTAGAGGTGACAGGCTCTGTATCCCTGCTCCCATCCCCTGATCCCTCCAGTCCTAGAGGTGACAGGCTCTGTATCCCTGTGCCCATCCCCTGATCCCTCCAGTCCTAGAGGTGACAGGCTCTGTATCCCTGTGCCCATCCCCTGATCCCTCCAGTCCTAGAGGTGACAGGCTCTGTATCCCTTTGCCCATCCCCTGATCCCTCCAGTCCTAGAGGTGACAGGCTCTGTATCCCTGTGCTCATCCCCTGATCCCTCCAGTCCTAGAGGTGACAGGCTCTGTATCCCTTTGCCCATCCCCTGATCCCTCCAGTCCTAGAGGTGACAGGCTCTGTATCCCTGTGCCCATCCCCTGATCCCTCCAGTCCTAGAGGTGACAGGCACTGTATCCCTGCGCCCATCCCCTGATCCCTCCAGTCCTAGAGATGACAGGCTCTGTATCCCTGCTCCCATTCCCTGATCCCTCCAGTCCTAGAGGTGACAGGCTCTGTATCCCTGTGCTCATCCCCTGATCCCTCCAGTCCTAGAGGTGACAGGCTCTGTATCCCTGTGCCCATCCCCTGATCCCTCCAGTCCTAGAGGTGACAGGCTCTGTATTCCTGTGCCCATCCCCTGATCCCTCCAGTCCTAGAGGTGAGAGGCTCTGTATCCCTGTGCCCATCCCCTGATCCCTCCAGTCCTAGAGGTGACAGGCTCTGTATCCCTGTGCTCATCCCCTGATCCCTCCAGTCCTAGAGGTGACAGGCTCTGTATCCCTGCTCCCATTCCCTGCTCCCTCCAGTCCTAGAGGTGACAGGCTCTGTATCCCTGCTCCCATTCCCTGATCCCTCCAGTCCTAGAGGTGACAGGCTCTGTATCCCTGTGCCCATCCCCTGAGCCCTCCAGTCATAGAGGTGAAAGGCTCTGTATCCCTGCTCCCATCCCCTGAGCCCTCCAGTCCTAGAGGTGACAGGCTCTGTATCCCTGCTCCCATTCCCTGATCCCTCCAGTCCTAGAGGTGACAGGCTCTGTATCCCTGTGCCCATCCCCTGATCCCTCCAGTCCTAGAGGTGACAGGCTCTGTATCCCTGCTCCCATCCCCTGATCCCTCCAGTTCTAGAGGTGACAGGCTCTGTATCCCTGTGCCCATCCCCTGATCCCTCCAGTCCTAGAGGTGACAGGCTCTGTATCCCTTTGCCCATCCCCTGAGCCCTCCAGTCCTAGAGGTGACAGGCTCTGTATCCCTGTGCCCATCCCCTGATCCCTCCAGTCCTAGAGGTGACAGGCTCTGTATCCCTTTGCCCATCCCCTGATCCCTCCAGTCCTAGAGGTGACAGGCTCTGTATCCCTGTGCCCATCCCCTGATCCCTCCAGTCCTAGAGGTGACAGGCTCTGTATCCCTGTGCTCATCCCCTGATCCCTCCAGTCCTAGAGGTGACAGGCTCTGTATCCCTGTGCCCATCCCCTGATCCCTCCAGTCCTAGAGGTGACAGGCTCTGTATCCCTGTGCCCATCCCCTGAGCCCTCAGTCCTAGAGGTGACAGGCTCTGTATTCCTGTGCCTGTCTCAGCCCTCCAGTTCTAGAGGTGACAGGCTCTGTATCCCTGTGCCCATCCCCTGATCCCTCCAGTCCTAGAGGTGACAGGCTCTGAATCCCTGTACCTGTCCCCTGATCCCTCCAGTCCTAGAGGTGACAGGCTCTGTATCCCTGTTCCCTGTACGTACCTGGATCAGTCCAGACAGTGGGTTATGTCCCCAATCCAGCAGAAAGACAACAACAAGCCATAATCAAGCAAGAAAGTGAAGAAAAAGGAGGGGAAGCCTGATTCCCCTACTCGCATCTGCTGGAGTCAGAAGATACTGAACTCCTGCAGAGGGGGTAGTAGTATATATGGATACGCCCCCTCAAAGCTTGTGCTGACTCCATCTGCTGGATTGGGGACATAACCCACTGTCTGGACTGATCCATGGTACTACAGGAACGAAAATTAGCAGGTAAATAATAATTTTCTTTTCCCATCCCCTGAGCCCTCAGTCCTAGAGGTGACAGGCTCTGTATCCCTGTGCCCATCCCCTGATCCCTCCAGTCCTAGAGGTGACAGGCTCTGTATCCCTGTGCTCATCCCCTGATCACTCCAGTCCTAGAGGTGACAGGCTCTGTATCCCTGCACCCAATCCCTGATCCCTCCAGTCCTAGAGGTGACAGGCTCTGTATCCCTGTGCCCATCCCCTGAGCCCTCCAGTCCTAGAGGTGACAGGCTCTGTATCCCTGCACCCGTCCCCTGATCTCTCCAGTCCTAGAGGTGACAGGCTCTGTATCCCTGCTCCCATCCCTTGATCCCTCCAGTCCTAGAGGTGACAGGCTCTGTATCCCTGTCCCCATCCCCTGATCCCACCAGTCCTAGAGGTGACAGGCTCTGTATCCCTGTGCCCATCCCCTGATCCCTCCAGTCCTAGAGGTGACAGGCTCTGTATCCCTGCTCCCATCCCTTGATCCCTCCAGTCCTAGAGGTGACAGGCTCTGTATCCCTCTCCCCATCCTCTGATCCCTCCAGTCCTAGAGGTGACCGGCTCTGTATCCCTGCTCCCATCCCCTGATCCCTCCAGTCCTAGAGGTGACAGGCTCTGTATCCCTGTGCCCATCCCCTGAGCCCTCCAGTCCTAGAGGTGACAGGCTCTGTATCCCTGTGCTCATCCCCTGATCCCTCCAGTCCTAGAGGTGACAGGCTCTGTATCCCTGTGCTCATCCCCTGATCCCTCCAGTCCTAGAGGTGACAGGCTCTGTATCCCTGTGCCCATCCCCTGAGCCCTCCAGTCCTAGAGGTGACAGGCTCTGTATTCCTGTGCCTGTCTCAGCCCTCCAGTTCTAGAGGTGACAGGCTCTGTATCCCTGTGCCCATCCCCTGAGCCCTCCAGTCCTAGAGGTGACAGGCTCTGTATCCCTGTGCTCATCCCCTGATCCCTGCAGTCCTAGAGGTGACAGGCTCTGTATCCCTGCGACCATCCTCTGATCCCTCCAGTCCTAGAGGTGACCGGCTCTGTATCCCTGCTCCCATCCCCTGATCCTCCAGTCCTAGAGGTGACAGGCTCTGTATCCCTGTGCCCATCCCTTGATCCCTCCAGTCCTAGAGGTGACAGGCTCTGTATCCCTGCTCCCATCCCCTGATCCCTCCAGTCCTAGAGGTGACAGGCTCTGTATCCCTGCTCCCATCCCCTGATCCCTCCAGTCCTAGAGGTGACAGGCTCTGTATCCCTGCACCTATCCCCTGAGCCCTCCAGTCCTAGAGGTGACAGGCTCTGTATCCCTGCGCCCATCCCCTGAGCCCTCCAGTCCTAGAGGTGACAGGCTCTGTATCCCTGCGCCCATCCCCTGAGCCCTCCAGTCCTAGAGGTGACAGGCTCTGTATCCCTGCGCCCATCCCCTGATCCCTCCAGTCCTAGAGGTGACAGGCTCTGTATCCCTGCTCCCATCCCCTGATCCCTCCAGTCCTAGAGGTGACAGGCTCTGTATCCCTGCGCCCATCCCCTGTGCCCTCCAGTCCTAGAGGTGACAGGCTCTGTATCCCTGTGCCCATCCCCTGAGCCCTCCTGTCTTAGGTGTGAGTGTCATGGTATTTTTGTATTGATGCAGAAAAACAAAGTATGATGGCAGCTTCCATGTAACGGTTGAATGCATTCTGAGCCTGGGACAGTTTGGAAATCCCACGTTTGCTCCCTCCTCACGTCCTGCTGCCTGCCCTCCCTCCCTGACCCTTTCTTTCCTCCTTCCAGCCTGCAACGTGCTTTTTGTCAACTCGGTGGACATGGAGTCCCTGACGGGGCCGCAGGCCATCGCCAAGACGATCAGCGAGACGCTGGCCGCGGATCCCCCACCGGCTGCCACCGTCGTCCACTTCAAAGTGTCCGCGCAGGGCATCACCTTAACAGACAACCAAAGAAAGTAAGAGCCGCTGGGACGCTGCTTGTCACTGTGTGGGAGGACTCGGTGGCGCGCACGCAGGCTGCCGGATTTACCATGAAAGTACTCTCCCTGCCCGGTGGGGGCTTCTGCACCAGGCCCAGGGGGTCATCTTGCGCGCCGTCCTGTCCGTAACCGTGGCGAGTGCCTCGAAGAGACGGGGCAGGATGAGACATGCTCCCACCCCCCCCCCCCCTGTCCTACCCCCTTCCAGCTTCTTGCACCCATGATTTAAGGGTGCAGGGAACCCCGGGGCCACACCTTTCCCTGTTATTTCAAATTAATTTCTGCCGTTTTTAATTAAGTTTAGAGAACATGTTGATTCCACCCCAGCGGCGTTCACAGGTTGTGGTGGAATTAATGTGGCGGCGGCAGCAGCAGCGCTACGAGCAGGACGGGAGCGCCGGCCATCCGGAAGAGGAGGGGCCGGAGAGAGCGAGATTCGCCTATAAAATAAAAGCAGGGAGCAGGGGGGACTCCAGGCTCTATGAAGTTGGGGGGGTTAGCAGTGAAATGGGCCGTTTTGGAGAGGGGCGGCAAGTTTGACCCCATAGGGGCCTTGGGAATTCGGGTAGGGGGGGGGGCGCGGGGGATGAGTTTGGGCCCTGTCGGTCCGCAATGTTTTTTTTTTTTTTTAAAGTAACCTTAATAAAACCGGCTACGTTCAGGGGATGGGCACTGGCTCTCCTACCCCGCCGCTATCATTTTTAAATCCGGTGCTGGATGAATCCTTTCCCTCGCTTTAGTAAAATCCCACAGCATAAATATGGCACTTTAGCAGACAGAGATTTCAGGGACGGTGTTTAGAGGCATTCGGCTGGATAACTCACAAGTTAATCTGCCTAAATGTCAACTTTTGAATATTTTGAACCCTTATAAACTGTGGCTGGATAACCTAGGGGTATCCCGAGGCCATTTCTGGGACGGGTTAGGTCAGCTGGATAATCTCCCCGGCCTACGCTGGGCGTGCTGTACGGCAGCCCTAAAGTTAGCCAGGTAACGCCTGCACCACCACCGAATATCCCTCCACAGGCAGCCGGATAAGGTTATAGTCCAGGCAGACCTCATCAGAACATGACAGGCCATTCTGATTTTCAGCACTAGGCACCTACAGGCCAATATTCAGTGGATTGGATCAACGTCCCACTGAAGATCCCCGATTAAAGTTACCTGACTATTAACCACAGCCGGATAACTTTAAGCATCGCCGGATATTCTTTTGAATATCGCCAGTTATGTATAAAGTCATCCGGCCACGGTTAGCTGGGTAACTTTACACTTTACAGCCAGTTAAGTGTAAAGTTACCCAGCTAACCGTGGCCGAATAACTTTATACATAACTGGCGATATTCAAAAGAATATCCGGCGATGCTTAAAGTTATCCGGCTGTGGTTAATAGTCAGGTAACTTTAATCGGGGATCTTCAGTGGGACGTTGATCCAATCCACTGAATATTGGCCTGTAGGTGCCTAGTGCTGAAAATCAGAATGGCCTGTCATGTTCTGATGAGGTCTGCCTGGACTATAACCTTATCCGGCTGCCTGTGGAGGGATATTCGGTGGTGGTGCAGGCGTTACCTGGCTAACTTTAGGGCTGCCGTACAGCACGCCCAGCGTAGGCCGGGGAGATTATCCAGCTGACCTAACCCGTCCCAGAAACGGCCTCGGGATACCCCTAGGTTATCCAGCCACAGTTTATAAGGGTTCAAAATATTCAAAAGTTGACATTTATGCAGATTAACTTGTGAGTTATCCAGCCGAATGCCTCTAAACACCGTCCCTGAAATGTCTGTCTGCTAAAGTGCCATATTTATGCTGTGGGATTTTACTAAAGCGAGGGAAAGGATTCATCCAGCACCGGATTTAAAAATGATAGCGGCGGGGTAGGAGCCAGTGGGGGTCGCTCTTGCCCCCGGTGCACCCCCAGAATTTCTAGCTAGTCTGGAGGGAGGGAGAGAGTCGGGGGTCAGTTTTTGTCAAGTGGAGGATGGGGCCTGAGAGGCTAGCAGAGGTGCAGGAGGGCAGTTGGGAGAGGGGTCCCCAGATATTTCTTGGTGAGGGGGCTTTTTTTTTTTTGTGGATGTGCAGCCCCTTAAAATTCCTGCCCTGAAAGCCTGGGAGCACGCAGGGCTTTGAGGGCCAGGAAGTTGCACAAAGCGTGCCAGTTTCACGCAGGTTTGTGCCGCGCTGAGGCGATTTAATGCACAGTAAACGCACGCTGTTGATCACGCATTACTGCAGCTTAGGCAGGAGGCTGCATGGTTTCTAAGCTCACCTCTGCAGCCTGGCTTTACTAAGAGGACAGAGGTGTGGGCTTTATTTCCACTTACCCAGATAGGGCTGATGTAGGCAGGCTAACTCTATCTTATTTTTTAAAAGGCACCGAAGCCTTAGAAAATTCCCCCCCTTGGTGCCTAGATCCATCCGCTACGCACACACGCACGCACACACACGCACGCACACACATGCACACGCACGCACACACACACACGCACACACACACACACACACGCACACCCACACACGCACGCACGCACACGCATGCACACACACGCACGCACACATACACACACGCACACGCACATCTCTTACCGATAGCAGGCGCAGAATATGCGGCTCACCGGGACACATGGACCCGTGGGGGCTGGGTTACGCAGCCGAAAAAGCAGGAATAGGCCTTCAGTGGCTCGGGAATGCCAGCCTGCTATCGAGCAGCGAGCCCGTTCGACAGGCCCCAGGTTTCGGGGTAGAGCACGTGTGCTGGCATTCCTTGCAGGCTGCGTTGGGTTTTATTATAAACGGCAGTGGTGAGTGGCGCCTCTGATATTCGGAAGGAGTAGTGCCCAGGTTAGCAGCTCTCCCGTGGCCCAGCAGCCACGACCCCCCTCCCACAGGAGCTCCTACGGCCCCGTCAAGCATGAGCTGATCGAGAGATCGTGTTTTGCTGATCCCTGATTCTGCTTGAGAGCCGCCAGGCTGCGCTTTGTACAGCTTCAGCGAGGGCTATAGGAATTACGTCCGTTCACATGGGGGCTCCTGAATGTGAATTTACATACGACCGCACTCGTCCTCCCCGCCGTCTCCGTGAACTGAGCAAGCTGTGTGTTCTCCGGACCCGCCTCTGCTAACTGTGTTTCTCTCCTCTCTGTGGTGCAGACTCTTCTTCAGACGACATTACCCTCTGAGCACAGTCACCTTCTGCGACCTTGATCCACAGGAAAGAAAGTGAGTTTTATAGAATCAAAACCGACCAGGGGGTTCTTTTTCCCCTCTCTTCCGGTCCTGGGCTCTCACCCACACACACACACACACACACAGCTCTGCCCAGTGCCCCTCATGCCCTGCGCCCATGGCACCTCCTGCTGTTCCAGTACTGAAACCCCCCCTCACAGCTCTGCCAGTGCCCCTCACGCCTGGGCCCACGGCACCTCCTTCTATTCCAGTACTGAGACCCCCTCCCCCCCCCACAGCTCTGCCAGTGCCCCTCACGCCTGGGCCCACGGCACCTCCTGCTGTTCCAGTACTGAGACCCCCCCTCACAGCTCTGCCAGTGCCCCTCACGCCTGGGCCCACGGCACCTCCTTCTATTCCAGTACTGAGACCCCCCCCCCCCCACAGCTCTGCCAGTGCCCCTCACGCCTGGGCCCACGGCACCTCCTGCTGTTCCAGTACTGAGACCCCCCCTCACAGCTCTGCCAGTGCCCCTCACGCCTGGGCCCACGGCACCTCCTGCTGTTCCAGTACTGAGACCCCCACAGCTCTGCCAGTGCCCCTCACGCCTGGGCCCACGGCACCTCCTGCTGTTCCAGTACTGAGACCCCCCCCCCCCCCCCCCCCACAGCTCTGCCAGCGCCCCTCACGCCTGCCTCGCAGCATCCCCTGCTGATATACAGTAGAGAGTCCCATTCCGAGCTCGCTCCTGATCCTGGATTCAGAAGTGGCAGAGCTCCTTACTGTCCGGCCCTGAAGCCAGCTCTGCCCTTTTGCAGCCAGTGCAAGGTGACTTGATGGCCGTAGGCCACCACGGACAAGCCTTAGCCGGTACTGGTTTTCTCTTACCCTCCCTGTCCGTACAAATCAAGGGGGGGGGGGGGGGCGTCAGAACTACAATTCCATGCGGGAAGCGGGGGGGGCTGTTTGAGGCCCTGCCTGGTGACCTAGAGCCCTCTGGTAACCCTAGTGGGAGTGCGACTCAAGTCCCGGTTCTTCTCAGAGGAATCGGGATTACAGGCCCCGGACCACGGCGGACGAGAAGGCGCAAGTCTCCAGCAGTGGCTCAGCCCCTGGGATAATCTTCCTTACTCCGCTCAGCCCCTGCTACCCGGCTGGCCCTTACAGGTAGAAAAGCAAAACGTAATTCTCTTTCCTTGTTCTTTCTGTTCTGTCTTAGATGGAACAAGGCAGATGGCGGTCCTGCCAAGTAAGTAGTGCCTTTCCTGGTTTACGTACTGTGGATGTTACTGGAGACTATTGCTCGTGCTTCCTCCCTTCCCCTGGCTCACGCCGCTGCATGTTCCCGGGAGAGTGGGACGAGGGGGCTCTTCATTAGCCCTCCCCAGCCTGCCTCTTCTCTGGGTTTTCACTAGTGCGGCTGAGCCAGTCCTGGTTTCGCTCCATTGCATGCAGGGAGATACAGCTATCCTAACTACAACTCCCTGCATGCAATGGGACAAAACCATGGCTGGGTCAGCCTCTTTGGGTTGAGCTGGGCAAGGTGTGCCACCCCTCGTTTCCGGTCCAGGGTTAATCTTCTCCGGCTTGTGCTGTGCCACCGTGAGCCTTCGTTCCCAACTCGACGGGGTGTTTCCTCTTCTCCCCCGTCACCAGCCCCCGGATCTAGCCCAGCCATAGTGATGTGTCAGTCCCCTAGGTGTGAGACCCAGCACCACGGTTTCCCTCAGAACCCAACCCAAGTGCACACGTCGCCTCTTGGTAGATATCAGTGTTGTGTGATGGGCGAGACTCCCTCCTTCCTTCCATCCACGCAGAACAGCTGTGTTCATTCAATGCCGTACCATGAGCCAGGGTGAATACTTGAACCCCTAGTGGTAGGAGGTCAGACCTGCAGCTGAGAAGGAACAGAGAGGCCTCTGTTCAGCCACTAGAAGGTGCTCCCCTTTGGTTAATCAGCGGGGCTGCTGTCTTCAGATCAGAGAGAGTCTCAGCTGGAAAACATTCACTCCCAGCCGTCTTTGTGCCTTCAGCTGGACCAATAAGCTGTGCATGCAGACTCTTTCCTGGAGGGCTGGAGGCCAGCAGGTTGTATGGGCAGCAGCAGCAGAGCATCCCTGCCCTGATTCCCAGGAGGGGGCAGGATGAGGTGAGCTGCCTCCAGCCGCATCAGGAAACATGCTTCAGCCCACATGTTCTTATCCAGCCTGGCCACACAGTAAACCTTTCCTTTACTGCTCCGGGAGAGTTGTCCCTAGCATAAAGTGGCACCTCTTGTGTACACAGTCTGCATTCGATAACCCCCCCACGGCAGCTGTGAAAGGGCTCAGCACTCGCCACTAATTTTAGCTATTCCGAGTTTTTATTAGAACCTGCAGCTGCTTCTTTTTGTCTCTCCCTAAGTATAAATGACTTGGTAGGAAGAAGCAGAGTCACGTGCTGAGAGCCCTCCTGATTTCATCATTTCTAACTCTGTGGTGCTCCTGGTGCTGCTCAGAGGACACTTAGAGGGCAATTACCTGCAGAAAGGAAATTGCGTGACTGATACACATGTAAAGCCGTCGCGTGCATACACGTTGGATGAGCAAACGTTTCCGTGCAAGGAGGAGAGGCGTTTCAGGGGTGGAGTCCGGCCTGGGGTGGGATGAACGTGCAGGCACTTCGATTGTAAAAAACGTGTGCACATAAATTGGCAAAATGACTTGCATCAAATAGGTGGAAGTGTGGCGGGATAATTTTTAAAGCAAACTTACACCTGCGTAGGTGTGCTTTGAATACTGGTGTAACTTGTGTGCATAACAATCCACAGATTTCTTCAGTAGGGTTTAAAATGATTCCTTTACTTCTTAATGCAAGCAAGCAAAGCTTGCAAGGAGCCCCCTCTGGTGGTGAGAAATGTGAAATGCAGCTATTTATTTATTTATTTATTTATTTGGCACTTTTATAATACCGATATTCTGGTGAACAGAGTTACCAATCAAATCGGTTTACATTCAAAAACAATAACCATGACAAGAGATTGTCTTACAATAAACAGGATGGTAAACAGGATGGTCGAACTTGGATACAATTAACTGGGATTAACAACATAAAATAAAATATTTGAGGAGCCTGATACAATCTGGAGTTAAGAACCGAGGTTAATAGAAGAGCAAGGTTTTAAGATTTGACTGCATTGAGATAAAATGAATGAGCTATGGGAAGCCACCAAGGGGGGGGGGGGGCATGCTCCTTTCTTCTGAACTTTCAGTCTGCAGGCCATAGGTCAGAAGGTTGCTGGTTATTGTCCGTACTGGCTTTCAGAGGAAGTGGCTGAAAAAGTAAGGGTGGAAACTTACAAGACAGTTTAGAAAGAGAAGGACCAAAAAACAAATATCTGGTAAAGCCGATAGACGCAGGAAAGGCGTGCGTGTAAGAAAAGATAACGGGGAGGGCAGTTTTGGTAGTTGCCTATGGGACTTGCTCATGGAACCTCCTCGCAGGGTTTCCCTTTGAAAATGTGGCTGACACGGGTGCATATTTTCGCAGGGAAAAGTGCACTGCACACACTCTTCCCTGCATATGAGGGAACAATTTTCAAAATACATTTTTGCCCCTTGTAAAATCCGCTGACTATTGCCCTCTGTGGCAGTGAAGCAAGGTGACAAGACTGTTCAGGTCACGTCGCTGAAAGGAGGAGGTATAGAGATGGGATTATAACACAGAGGAGAAAAGAAAGAGTAGCCTAGGAGGGAAGCCGGGGTTCAAATCTCGCTGATGCTCCTTGTGACCTTGGATAAGTGACTTCGCCCTTCACTGCCTTAGGTACAAACTTAGGGCCTATGCACTAAGGCTTTTCCCCCTCCCCCATTGTGCGTTTATGGAAAACTAGAGGAGTGGATCGGTGAAATACCTTCTGCAGCTGACCGTAGCGCACCTTGAGCTCGGATTTGGAAAGGTGAGTAATCGCATCTAAAATCACAAATTCAAAAGGGAGTACAAGGAGGAAAAATCGAAAACACTAAAGACATCCTTTTGTTCAACGCTCGCATGCAGTCAGAGCCCCCAGTCTCCTGCCATTCTGCGAGCCATCATAAGAGCCGCAAAATTCAACCCTTCCCACGGAACTGGCCCCGGGAGGCTGGGGCCCAGACCTCGCATCGGAGGCAGCGGGACAAGACATGGCACATGCTGCCTCTTCCAGGCCCTTCTATTGGTGGCAGCACCTGCCTTCTCGCCTACCGTCACCACTGCTTCCACACCCTCCCTCACCCGCCATGTCCAGAAAAAGGAGGAGAGGAGGACTGCAGCCTTGCAGGACCACGGGCTGCATCCTCCTCTGCCGCTGGCACCTGAATGTCGCACTCTGGACTGATGGGGCCAAGCAGGAGAGGAAGAGGCTGCGATCCAGGGCACCGCAAGGCCGTGGTCCTTCTCCTTTCTCCGGATATGGAGGGGGAGGGAGGGAGTGAACGAGTTTCCACCAAAGGGGGTGGAGAAGGACCAGTGATACATGTGAAAGTGCAAGGTACATATGACAGCATCTACAGAGGAGAGTGTCTGTGTGCAATTGGTAAAAGTGAAAGTGCAGAAAACCAAGGGACTGGATGGGATTTATTTATTTATTTTATTTATTTAAGATTTTTATATACCGGCAATCATGAGCACATATCTTGCTGGTTTACATGAAACGGGAGTGCATTAAATACATCAACTAGAACTGTGGTGATCGAAGGAGCAGTTACAAATAACAAGGGTAGCAGAACTTGGATAAGAAGGAAGAGATAGGAAAGAATAAACGGTTGAACGGTATACAAATAAATTAAATGCTATGTAAAAATGGCATGATTAATGGCTGAATATTTGAAGTCCTTGGTTTGTATCTATGATACACCATAAGATACTAAGGGAGCTCCCTTAGTATCTTATGGATGCACCATAAGATACTAAGGGAGCTCAGAGATGTCCCTGACCGATCCACTGAAGGATCTGGGAGAAGGCGGTTGTAGTCCCTCTTTATAAAATAACAGAGAATTTGGAAACCACAGGCCGGTTAGCTTTTTCTCGATGGCAGAAAATTGATGGAAAGGATCATGGATTATGTACAAAACAGTGGTTTGCAGGATTTGAGGTGCATGATTTTACCATGAGCAGATCTCACTGATTTCATTGATTGGGTGACTAGAGAATTAGATCAAGGACCTTGCATTGGATAGGGTTACTTGGACTTCAGCAGGGCTTTTGAGGCTCATTAGTAAACTGAATAGCCTGAGGATGGGTGTAAAGTAGTAACCTGGATTAAGACAGAGGGTAATGCCAAATGGGATTCACCCTGCGAAGGGCCGGTTCTGTTCAATATCTTTATTAGCGATATCGTGGAGTAATTAGAGGGAAAAGTTTGCTTTTTATTTTTTTTTGGAGATCTGCAACAGAGTGACATCCATGAAAGAGTAGACAAAATGGAAGAGTGATCAAAGAAAGCTTGAGGAATGGTCTAATACTTGACTGTTAAGATTTAATCAATAGAATAACCGAAGGGCTCCAAAATGTATAGCAACCTAAAAAGCCCAACAAAAATCCAAGCCATACCACAAGGTCTTTTCTATTTATACAATTTTGTGGATGCCTAGAATGCCCTCCCAGAGAAGTTAGTGATGACAAGGACAGTGGCAGACAAAGCATGGGATAAACACAGAGAGGTCAATATTCAGAGCTGGCTGTTTAAGTAACTTAGCAGGATATAACTAATTTGGCTAAGTTGTAAGGTATATTCAGCAGCACGGCTAAGCCACTGACTATATACCCGTGCTTAGCCCTTTAAGCAATAACCAGTTAAGTTTAGACCTGCTCTATGGCTCGTCTAACTAGCCTCGTGACTTATGTGGCTAAAACCAAATGTTGGTAGTTCCCTGTACGTACCCAGGTCAGTCCAGACTCCTGGGTTTTGCCTCCTTGCCAGCAGATGGAGACAGAGAACGTTTCACTGACATTGTACATAACTCGGTGTGCCACCTGCAGTCCCTCTGGATTTCTCTGTCTCCAGCAGATGGTAGATGGTGTAAAACCTGCAGTCTGGAGAGAGAGAAAAAAAAGATTAAAAGACAATTTCTGGATCCTCCCAGGGGGGGTTATGAGGTCCTGGTGGGACAAATCCCCCCCCTGGTTTGAGGTGGATGAGCAGGGAGTTGGTGACCCTTCTGCTAGCTCGGTCCGGAGGTTCGTGGCCGGACATCTTTTTCCGCGTGCTTAGGCGTGTGCACGCATTCTCACTGCGAGGCGGTTGCATGCGCAGGGACCTGTGTGTTAAGGCCGTGGCCTAGACTTGAGCACGTATTTACATAGGTACTTGTGCGTGTAAGGCTGCGACCTAGTCCTTCTATTATCTGAGAGAGTAAATAACCGATTTACATTAACATGTTCAAGCCTTTTCATGATTTTGTGGACTTCTGTCATATCCCCCCTCAGTCGTCTTGTCTCCAAACTGAACAGCCCTAACATCCTTAGGCTTTGCTCTTAGTGCATGTGCAAGCAGGGCATGATTTTACCCTGAGCAGATCTCACTGATCTCACCATGCCCTACCTGCACATGCTGTCCTACACTGGCAACCTTCCACCTGATTGCTGGGTTCCTTCTTGCCTCTGAGGATGTACCGTACCCCCACAAGCTGTTATCTAATGGTTTCTAGGGATACCTTGACCCCTTACCAAAACCCAACAGTCATAAAAGTTCCCAGAAATTACACGGACATACTGAGTATAAAAAAATATTGGGATCACCCAGTGATCCACATCTGCGGGTCACTGAGCAGCCACAGAGTTAACAAACTAAAGAGTTTATTAAGCAAAAGGAGGTACAGTGAACTGGAAAAGTTGTAAGTTGCGATCAGCAAACAGGGAATAGGGAAAGGAATTATAAAACTAGCAAGTTTTTCTAGCCAGTAATTACATTTTATTAGCCAGTGCCTGGGGAAGTGCAATAGGGTTTTTCCCTGTATGTACCCGGATCAATCCAGACTCCTGGGTTTTGCCTCCCCTCCAGCAGATGGAGACAGAGAAGTTTTGACTGACCTTCCCTATATGCTGAGGTGCCACCTGCAGTCCGTCAGTATTTCTCTGTCTCCAGCAGATGGTGGAGGTGAAAAATCCTGCAGTCTGTGGAGCTCCCTTCCTTCCCAGGTTTGGGTTCTTCCATTCCTCAGTCCAGAGATTTGCAAAGATTGGAGGTGAGGCGGGCCCTGTTACGTTACTTGGAGATTACCAACAGTTTCCGCCAGTCGGATCATCTTTTTGTTCTGTGGAGTGGCCCCAGGAGAGGGCATAACGCTTCTAGGGCCATTATTGCTTGGTGGTTGAAGGAGGCTATCAGCTCTGCATCATTGCTAAAGGTTGGTCGGTGCTGATTGGGCTTTGTGCTCATTCTACCCGGTCGCAAGCAGCCTCTTGGGCTGAGTGTCAGCAGGTTTCGCCACAAGAGATCTGTAGGACGGCTACTTGGAAGTCTTTGCACACGTTTGCCAGGCACTGCCGTCTGGATGTCCAGGCCCCAGAAACAGGGGGCTTTGGCAAGAGTGTGCTTCGAGTGGGACTCTTATGGTCCCACCCAGTGTAGGGAAGCTTTGGCACATTCTAGGCATCTGGACTGATCCGGCTACGTACAGGGAAAGGAAAATTGGTTCTTACCTGCTAATTTTCATTCCTGTAGTACCACAGATCAGTCCAGAGTCCCGCCCAGTTCAGGAAAGGGAAATTGGAGAGTCTGCTCGACCAGTTATTTTGTTTGCTCTGAAGAATCAGTGTGGCTCAGGTTCTGGTCCCACTTAGGGTAGGCAAGGCTTTGAGTTTGCATGGTTTTATATCCCTCTGCTCATTTAGGGGGCAAAATTGTTTATAATTACTGTTTTTTGCTAAAGTTTTTATTCATCTGGCTTAGGTACAGTTCAGTACTGACAGACTGCAGGTGGCACCTCAGGATATAGGACAGGTCAGTCAAAACTTCTCTGTCTCCATCTGCTGGAAGGGAGGCCAAACCCAGGAGTCTGGACTGATCTGCGGTACTACAGGAACGAAAATTAGCAGGTAAGAACCAATTTTCCTTTCCACAGGATGCTGTGTCAGGATCTTGACTGCAGGTCTGTTGTGCTGCACTTCCCAGTCAAGATTGAGGATTTCAGGCATAACTAGCTGTCTCGGGGCTAACTCTGTAGAATCAGTGTCCAGCGTACTGGTTTCCTAACCAATAACACTGTGTAACATTAACTATGTAGGATGAAAATCGCCTGAACTGTGTCCAGTTCTCAAGACTTTTACCTCCAAAAGGATAAACTCTAGACGTGACGGAAGCAGTCCAGAGAGGAGCTCCTGAAATGTTGCAGGGTCATCTAAATATTTATATTCTAGAGGAGATGAGAAAGGGAGGATATGATAGGAACATCCAAGTTATCTCTAAGCCAGAGATCAACTAAAGTTTATGACGATGCAGAAGGAAGGCAATTGGGCAGACTAGATGGACCCCTTGGTCCTTATCTGCTCTCATAGTCTGTTTCTATGTATAAATAATGCACAAGAAGAACATTTTTCACAGAGGAAAGAATGTCCTAGAACAGGAGGGCACTGTATCTGGTTTTATAAGCAACATCAGGAAATAGTGGAGGTGGCGGAGACAGAAACAGTAACAAAATTCAAGGAGGCCTGGGGTTCGCATAGAGGATTCTTGGTGGTGAAGAAATGAAGGGAAAAGCCACAGATAACTGCACAAGGATATTGGGTAGACTACATGCCTCGGTGTTTCTGTGTTTCCTCACACTGTCACTTGGTCTTCATGAAATGTAATGAGGTTGAATGAACACCTTCAGGTCAGAGAGAAGTAACATGTAAATAAGGAGTTTTGTTTCTTGTATTTCAGTAAATATCGTAGTATCGTTTTAGGCCTGGGGCTTAGAGTTGGGTGAGCCTGAAAGCCTGCCTGAATTCTGGCTTCCCTTTTAGTCTGAATTTTTCAGTCAGGTGTGACATGGTTCAAATTGAAATCCAGCTTGCTGAATCCGTTTTGCGTTTGCCTGGACCAGTACAGTTCAGATTGTTAAAAGTCTTTTTTTTGAATTTTAATACAAGGCAAGTCATCTTTTCAAAGTGAGCATGCTCAGAATTGTCCAGTTTACCAAGAAGAGGATGTGGACATCAAGATTTTTTTCTACAAGCAGCTCTCCTGCTTTGAACACTCCTACTTTAAAATCACGACACCGAGCCAGATCAAAACCTATATGTCAAATTGAGTAGTAGTGAGCAGAGATGTTGTTGATTCATTCCCTCAGATTCAGATCATGCCGGAATTGTCTAACTTGACTTTGACTCAAGTGTAGAGTTCTAGTGGTCCCGGAGATAACTGGATTCTCTCTGATGTCATTTTCCAAAGATGTTAATGTACATGAGTTCTCCAGACTACATGGGTCCTTCTACAGATATTGCTGAAATATTGAGTCAAATAGAAACACACATTCCTCTCTGTGAAACTAGTTATACACAATTATACTATATATATATATATATATATATATATTAGGGATGTGAATCTTTTTTTGACGATTTAAAAAAATCGTCCGATATTTTTTAAATCGACAAAAATCGATACAGTGCGTGACACAATAGAAATTTTCACGATTTATCGTGAAATAGTTACTCCCGTTAGTGTCCACTAACGGGAGTTATTTGGGGGAGGGTGGGAAAACCGGCACACCAAAACAACCCCTAAACCCACCCCGACCCTATAAAACTAATCCCTTACCTTCCCCCCCCCCGAACCCCCCAAAACTTTTTACGAGTACCTGGTGGTCCAGTGGGGGCGCGGGGACCGATCTCCCGTTCTCGGGCCATCGGCGCCATTTTGGCTGCCACTCAAAAATGGCGCCGACGGCCCGATTAAAAAAAAAAAACATCCAGCCCTTTAAAGATGACCCCTTAGCTTCTCCCACCCTCCCGATCCCCCCCAAAACATTTTTTAATTACCTGGTGCTCTAGTGGTGGTCCCGGGAGTGATCTCCCGTTCTCGGGCCCTCGGCTGCCAATCTTAAAGATGGCACCGATGGTCCTTTGCCCTTACCATGTGACAGAAGTATCCGTGCCATTGGCCGGCCCCCTGTCACATGGTAGGAGCACTAGCTGGCCGGCACCATCTTTAAAGATGGCCGCCACCACCTCCAGCCGAACCCGATCGTTTAAGACGATCGGGCACACGATTCACATCTCTAATATATATATATATATATAGTATCCCTCAGTAGACAAAATTAGGAAGGCATTTAAAAGTGTAGACAATTTATCACTTCTTAATTTTGGTAGCCATCTTGGTCCAGGAGTATTCGGGGGGTCTTTGTAGTCTGTGACATTGTTTATTGGGCATCAACAAAAAGTACTCACTGTTGTCACAAATAAAACATGAAATCCTGGAAAGACAAAAGATATGGCAAAAGGTTCTCAAGAGCACTACAGTTCACAAAGGGGGAGATTTTCAAAAGCATTTACTTGCTTAAAACTGGGTTTACATGCATAAATGCACTTTATGCACATAAGTAGACTTTTGGAAATTGCTATACTGTCTGCCTTGTCAATAGTTTTTAATGCATAAGTGCACTTTAAGCGCATACATGAGCTTTTGAAAATTGCTACAATAGTATGTTACATTATGTGCATAATAGAGATGTGCATTCGTTTATCCTGGACCCCCGCTCGACCACCAGGGACTTTTGACAAGTCTTGGGGGACCCTCCTGACCCCCACAAGACTTGCCAAAAGTCCAGCAGGGGTCCGGGAGTGACCTCCTGCACTTGGACCGTCGGCACCAGTAATCAAAATGGCGCCGATAGCTTTTGCCCATACTATGTCACAGGGGCTACCTGTGCCATTGGTCAGCCCCCGTCATATGGTAGGAGCACAAGATGGTGCCGATGGCCATGTGACAGGGGCTGACCAATGGCACCGGTAGCCCCTGTGACATGTCAGAGGGCACGGAGAGAGAAAATCCCTCGCGGGACCCCGCTGGACCACCAGGGATGTTAGTAAGTCTTGGGGAGAGATCGGGATGGTGGGGGGGGGGGGGGGGGGTTGTATTTAATGTATTAAAGTGAATTTTAATGCTTGGGATGGGTTTTTTTGAGCTTCATTTTCCTAGGTCGTTTTTTGGGCCGGTTTCGTTTTTCCCCGTTTAGTTTTCCCAAAAAACTAACCGAGGAAAAACGAACTTTACCCCGAAGCGTCCGACTCAAAAAAAACGACCCGGTAGGAAAAAACGAAGCTCATCTCTAGTGCATAACTCCTTTGAAAATTACCTCCATAATGTCCCAAAACCATATAGTGAGAATTATAATGAGGTATCAGCAAGCCATCGATGCGGTTGGTTATAATTAAACCCCCGCTGGTCTTCTCATTCATTTACTTCAAAAAAACTCAGATAACAATAAAGTACACATAAAACATTTTAGGAATTTTTTGGCAAGTAAAAGTCATTGTTTATTGGACCAATATAAGACTCAACCAGGGATGGTGATGATGTTCCTTTGCTTTCATGACCCCATTGCTTCCTTCAGATCAATAATTGCTTTGTCTAATGTTTTTCTTTTTTTTTTTTGCTTTTCTCCTCACCCAGACTCTTTGGATTTGTGGCCCGAAAGCAAGGTAGCACGACTGACAACGTCTGTCACCTCTTCGCTGAGCTGGACCCTAATCAGCCTGCGGCTGCCATTGTCAACTTTGTGTCAAGGGTCATGATTGGCTCTCAGAAAAGATGAGCCGATGAGGTCTTTCTTGCCATGAATTTTTTTGATTGCTGTTGTCTTTTGATGTTGTTGTTTGTTGTTGAAGAAGGACTTGGAAAGGATCCAAGAAGGAGAGAGCGGATGTGCATTGTGGTAGAAGGAAGTGAATTAGGGAATGTCTGATTTGTTGGGAAGAAAACAAATATAAAGGAAATGATGTCAGCGAATTTCCTGTTGAAGGGAACACGAGTAAAAGCAAAGTTGGATTATTTGGACACTGAAATCAGCGTGGCTGTTGGATCAATCTAAAAATTGCATAAGATATGGTGGATTCAGAGCATCAAATGTATATTCATTTCATAACAAATAGATGCTGCCTTTCAAAATAACAAAATAGAGATTGATGATTAATAGCTTCTTACTGCATTTAGGCAAGAACTCGATTGTATGTAAAGTTAGGTCTTCACAGATCTGTAGCGTGCTAACTGAAGATGGCTTCGAACGGAAGACCACCACTGTCAAATCGGTGACATCCCCTGGCATTATAGAGGCTGTCCTTGTGTCTGTCAGCAGGTCACACATACTTGATGATAAGCACACTACCTTCTTTTTTCTTCACTTGGCGGCTGCCAGCACCGGTTTTGTGGGAAAATTCTATTTCTACCTCTTTCAAAAAAATAGTCTGTGTAAATAACAACTGAAACATCAGGTCTGGGGCATGGGGTTGCCAACTGGCTCCAGATTTTCAGGACAGGTTGATCCAGTCCTGGTTTTACCCTATTGCATGCTGGGACTTATTCTGATTTACCCATTGTATTGTCTAGGAAAAGCAAGACTATAAGTACCTTCTTGCAGGGGAGTAAAACCAGGGCTGGATCAACCTATCCTGAAAATCTGGAACCAGTTGGTTATCCTACTGGAGCACCCTGAGAGCTTCCAGGCCTTCAGCTGTTTAACATACTTTCCTGTGTTCTCTTGCTTCATGTTACAGTGCATTCTGGGATTTGTAGGTATCCTTTGAGTGTGACCGTACTACAGGACTTAGAAATCTTTCCCTTACATCTCAGGGTATTCTGGGACCTGTAACTGCCCTTTTTAACCTCACATTGCAATGCATTTTGGGATTTCCACTGTTTAGCTTTTCCTGTCACAAGGGAAATGCATTCTGGGATATGTCATCAAACCTTTTCACTGGTAGACAGTCCTCCCCATGCACACAGGCATACGTAAGCATTCAGGGAGCTGAACTTCCAAGCATATTGACATGTGGCACCCTGCTTTATTTACGAGGCAGGACAGAGTTCCCAGAATGATTAGAAAGCCACCGATGGACCAATATCTCAGAGAGGAGTAGCAGCTCAGTAGAGCTTCTGAGATCCTGCATTAGTTTCCTTTGATACAATGGCCGCAGGTGGTCAGGGACAAGGTGAGCTAGTCCTGGTTGTACCTCCAGTGCCTCTATGGACCTGTACTGCTGCTGCTGCTCTTAGAGAAACGCGTCTCCCTGCATCGGCTCAGCCTGGCCCCAGCGGACGAGGAGCCTGCCATTGCATCACAAGCACATCACGAGAAGACCCCCCCCCCCCCCCCCCACACACACACACACACACACACAGCCCTGTGGCAGCTTCCAGCACGTGCATGCAATAAGCCTCCCTTCGGTTGATCCAAGAGCCCACGCTGATTTCACGATCCTCAGCCTGCTTATATCGATTACCCCTGATCGGCGGAGGTCAGAAACCAAAGCTGGCCAAGGAATGACCCAGAGTATACAGCTTTGCTTTTGCTTTGGCAGACTGTATTCTGTGACCCTGAAATGAAATGGCAACTTTCCTTCCACGGTGTTGGAACAGGAGCTTCTGAGGAGATTTCTGCTCCGCGTCTGTTACAGAAAGAGGTGGGGTGGAAACGTTTTAAAGACAGCCGAGCCCTTCAGCTGGTTCAGGCGTGGAGCTTGCCCAGGTATTTCTGCCTGCAGCCAGGATAGGTTTGGGCTCTTCAGACAATCAGAGGAGGAATTAAATCTCCTTCCTGAAACCTACTTTTACAGCCTCTGTTTTACAAGTTCAGTAGCTCCAAAAGGCTGGACTTTTAGGGCTTCCCAACTGATTTTCTGGATATTCACAATGAATATCCATGAAGTATATTTTGGTTATCTCTGCACGGGTGCTGAAGACTGGGTTTTGACATCCTGATGTCCCTTCCTGCGATCCTGGACTAGCGAAGTCATAGAACAGATTAACAGAAGGATCCTGGCTAAGTAGAAAGACTTAGCAGGCACCAAAAGACCATTTCACTGCAAGGTCACAGCCTACACCGTCTGTAAAAGTGAAATAAAACACAGTCCAGACATCCCGTTCACCCATGCGAAGCAATGTCTTGATACTGATAGATAATATATATATATGAAATATACTGGCAAACTGCTGTCAGCTAATCAAATTTAAAAAGGTTATAAAGTTACAAAAAAAAAAACAAACCCCAAAATATTTATTTTTTGCCGAATTGCTTTCTGTGTATTTTCTCCCTCGTATACAGATCTTGTATAGATTCCTGTATGTACAACTATAGGCATAAAAAGAGATTCTGTGTATTAGCGAGCTGGGCAGGTTTGGAAGACTGCACTTACCTTAACTGATATTAAGACGCGTTATGTACGACTTAGATCTGCCGGTTTCACTCTTTCTCTGTACCTTCGGTCGTGCCCGGAGTGAGTGAACGTGAGGTCTGGGAGTAGCACGAGGAGTACTGGTGTGTCTGCGCGGCTGCGGTGTGAGTGCATCTGAAGGGAGATTTTTGTGTCGTCTTGAAGAGAGTTTCCGTATACGCTGGCGCTCTTTAGGTAAAGCGTCCACGGGCCAGAGCTGCCGTCGGGCGACGATTCACGCCCGGCGCGACCTCTGCCCCCCCCCCCCCTTGGCGTGTCCCGGCGGGATTTCCGACCTGAAAGAGGGGAGTGATCGACGCAAGCCTGCTGGTCAGCCAGGAGTCGCCAAGGCCCCACTTCAAGTCCTTGACATCGTTTTGAGGGGTTGGGTTTTTTTTTGGGTTACCGGATTCGGGTGTTGTCAGAAATGTTCGTCACTGACGTGGCCTTTGAGGGACTGAGGTACCCCCATACCTGAGTTACTGCATCCACTTTCCTCTAATTCAGGTCGGCTTTCTGTTGTCGTCCAACCTGAGGCCATTTTTGAGAGACTGATTGTGACGTCTGAGTTCCTGGCCATCGGTCCGAGCTTTTGCTTCACGGTTTACAGGTTGGGAGCAACGCCGGCCTTTAAAAGGACACTCGCAGTCTTACAGGGAGACGGCAAGGGGTAACAGAGCTACTTCGCCTCTCCCCAGGAAGGCCGGATAGAAATACCCACCGTGGTCCTCAGGGCCCGCGCCACCGCTGGGTGCCAGCTTTTGGAGTTCCTCGAGGGCCATTCATGTTAAATCGGCTGCTTCAAAGAGATTCTGGCAAGGATTTACCGGGTGAATTTATCTGCTTGACCTTTGCAGAAGAAGAGAATTCCCTTTCTTAATGAAAAGACGGTCGTCTGCTGTTTTAATCTTCTCAGCTCTGTCTGCATCTTTCATTGTCCACCACTTTATGCGGGAAGAGAAATTGTGTCTGCACTTGTGAGGATTTGTAGCAGCAGGAAAGCAACTTTGTTTATTTTCTTTCAGCTATCACCCTGCTTCTCTGCACTCCCCTGCCCTCTGTCAGTCTTATTCCTGTTCTGCTTTCTCTTTGTCCAAAGCCGGTTTGATTCTTTATTTTTTTCTACTTTTTAAGGAAACCGAGGTGTGCATCATTTTTGATGGCCTCGCCCTGTATTCTCCCCCCCCCCCCCCGACCCACTTTTCAGTGGCTCGTGCTGCGTTCATGCTCGAATCAGGGTGTGGCTAGACTCAATGAATGGGGGATCCCGAGTACCAGTCTGGCACTCTGATGCCACCAGGACCATGGGCGAGGCTAAGACCTGGGGCTATGCTTGTACAACGCAAAAACTTGAGAATGACAAACATAAAAACAACGTGCCATGCTGGGTCAGACCAAGGGTCCATCAAGCCCAGCATCCTGTTTCCAACAGAGGCCAATCCTAGTCACAAGTGCCTGGCCAGTGCAGCCATTATTAACATAATGCAGACTTAATACCTGGGCACGTAAACTCTTCGTGTACCTTTCTGGCCCTAGCGTGCCTGGGAAACGGTGTGAAGCTGCACCTTCTGCCGTCTGGCCACCGTTCTGGAGGGCGTTTTGAAACTGTTTTGAAACCGGCTTTTGGAGAACTGAGAGAAAGTAAAGCCAGGACTGGGCTGAACTACTAAAGTACAATTTAATGTTGGCGGAAATTTAAGATTGTCTGTCTGGCATTTCACAGGCGCGTGCCTGGGTTTTGCTGGTTCTAATTCCTGACTGAATTGTTCTGGAGAGGACAATAGCTGCCCAGGTTATAAATGGATGTTAAGTCACGTGCTGAGCTGGTACCGCTTTCCTGCTGCTGCTCCCCTGTTAAAGTAGCGCAATGATCTCTTCCCTCACCGCCATTACTTCTGATCACTGTGAGATCACCTGTACTGTGGCAGAGTCTGCCAGAGAAGCCTTCCCGGGCTCTTCCGTTCCTTTGGGTTGTATGGGATGAGTGGGGGTGGGGGGGGGGGGGGGGTTTGTTTACACGCTCACTAGTATGGCGTCTGATGTTTGCACAAGAACGCAGAGCAATATACGTAGGACACAAATGTATCCGGAGCGGCCCAAGTAAGCCTCTGAAAACACGCAGCCACGGCATCAATAGACACACACTCATATCTATATAAACATAGGCAGCTGCGTGGTGTATGCTCTTGCCAAAGATGTTATTTTAAAATGCACTTTTTTTCACAGAACTTGCTCTTTGTAAACTACCGTACTTGCCTTGATAGAGCCACATTCCTGTAGATTTGTTTTTGTTTAAAACAAATAAATTTCAACACCACATTGGAGAATGAGGATGTAGACATTTGTGTTACTCTACTAATGATAACGGTAATGTCCGGGGCCATGAGTACATTTTGTTTTTCCGTGCTCTTTGTTTGTTTTTATTGATTAACCTTTCACCAAGATGAAGCCGGCCATCTTTCTCTTTTCTGGTTCTCTCGTTTTCTGTGTTGTGATTTCCTCACTTCCTCTCACAACAGCCTGGTTAGGGTGAACAGAGAGGAAGTGACAGAACTTGAGAAGAGCTGGAAAAGATGGCCGCCCTCGTGATCTCATGACTTGCAATAGAGTTAATAAGGCAGGCGTTTGGAAATCCCGTCTCCCCCGGATCTTACTGTGCTTGGAGTGATTTTGGCTTGCTTTAAAGATTGCATTGGCCCTGCAGGCAAGTCTATCAAGAAATAGTGTGTATGCAGGTGAATATTGCTACGTTCAGAATTTAAAGTGATAGGTCAGTTAAATTCCACAGTGGTACAATGTGTTTATACACTGCTGTTAATTCACAGACCTCCCCCCCCCCCCCCCCACCTTGCACCTTCCTGACCCAGACCTCACCACCCCCCCCCCCCCCCCCCCCGCGCCAGATTTTACTCTCTCAGACCTCACTTACTGCTTTTACTGACAAAGCAAAATGCAGTAAAATCATAAAAAGTCACCGCACCCAGGTCAATAATCCCAGTTTTTGTCTATTGCATGCCTAGAGCCATAGTTTCAATTTCCCTAGGAAAATCAAGAGTACATCTCCATCCATGCAATGAGGCAAATCCAGGACCGGATCTACATTTTCCGGTTGACCTGGGCGAAGTTGCAGCCCTAAAAGTCACCGTGTTTCTTTAAGAACATAAGAACATGCCATGCTGGGTCAGACCAAGGGTCCATCAAGCCCAGCATCCTGTTTCCAACAATGGCCAAACCAGGCCACAAGAACCTGGCAATTACCCAAACACTAAGAAGATCCCATGCTACTGATGCAATAAATAGCAGTGGCTATTCCCTAAGTAAATTTGATTAACAGCAGTTAATGGACTTCTCCTCCAAGAACTTATCCAATCCTTTTTTAAACCCAGCTACACTAACTGCACTAACTACATCCTCTGGCAACAAATTGCAGAGCAGATGGAGCATCCAACAGACTCTCCTGAAGTGAGAGCTCTCTCTTGCAAAGACAGCGCGGCCTGCTCTTCAGTGCCCCCACCCAAAACGTGCCTGGCTTCAGTCCTTTTCATTAGGAGGCTCCGCTGTTCCTCCTACCTTCCTCTCCCTCGGCTCACCAGGCATGGGGCTGGTGTTGGCTTCACCGTCTTCAGGCTGTGTTCCCCACCCCCCCCTTTATAAATGCTGACTTAGCGGCCCCAAAGGCCCCCCCCCCCAGACCGTTAACTGGTTCCAATGTCATTAACCCAGATAAAGAAAACAAATTTCCAGCAATGTGGCTCTGGTTAGTTCACCGGATGGCTTAGAGGTATATGAGGAGTTTAATTATTTCAGTCCTATGGCCCCACTAACCGGTCAATGGTAAGAAATGTTTTCAGCAGCTCTTAAGCCTTTCTTTGTGTTGTGTGTTGCATCTTTAGAGATGCCGAGTTTTTGTTTTGTTTTGTTTTTTAAATAAAAGGTATTGAGGAATGAGAAATATAAATGCCTGTATTTATAAAGATGGAAAAGTACTTTATATTTTGTATCTCTGCGCCCGTAGTGATCTCACGCGTACAAATGTAGCTTCTGTCCCGCTATGTACTAATATTCACTAGTACTTCCCCTCCTCCCCCCCGTGTACAGGCATCTCTTATTCTGTCCAATGTATTGTATTGCTTTATAAATGATTAAAAAAAACTCCATTATATAAAATATACCATTGCTTGGACTGTCAGCCTGGTTGTCTTGATGTTCATCCCAAGGTTTTTGTTGACGTGGGTGATTCACAGATGTGCACAGGATCACTGAGAGCTGTCCCCGGGCCACCTAATGATCAGAAATGCACCATTTTTCCAGGTCTCGGGGTACTGCCTTGCTTCTCCTCCTCAGCAGCCCTGGAAGTGTCCTATAGGAGGGTAAAACAGTGCCAGCAGAATACACATCTCTTGCACATATCTCTATGGGAGTAATCCAGCAATCCAAGATCAACTTGTATAGGCCACTAGACGGACTGCTCCTTCCGTATGGGAAAATTTAGGGTCTAGACTTCACTGCATTGTGTGGGTCAGTATTAAACTCGGATCTGAACTGAACCAGACTCCAGGGGGCCTGACTTCCAGATGATGAGTGATAGTTGAGGAGGTCCTGTCAGCAGGGCCCCAGGTTTTTCTCAGCTCTCTGGCAAGGGCTGTAAAATTTATGACTTGCTGCATAATAGTGGGAGCCCGTGGATTCAGCCGGGTTGAGAAGGAGGTGGCTAGCCGGTGAGCGCATTTGCAACCCCTTGCCTCCTTCCATCGGTCAGTTCCTCCGGTACCAGTTGGTTCTGCACTAGGACACACATGGTTCAAAGAATCAGTCCAGCCCCGGCAGCAGAGAAACATGAAGCCCGAGAGGCTGCTGCTGACCCGGTCAACACAGGTCAACGAAAGAGTGGATGGGGGGACTTGGCGAGGGGGGTCAGGGTGTGAAAGTGGGGTTTGGAGGAGAGAGAGTGTGTGTGTGTGTATACATTGGCATCTGGGATGGGATGAGATGGGGAAAGAGAGGATTGGGCTGGGTATGCATGGGAGGAGCAGAAGAGCTGAAGGAGAGGCCCTGGAAATAAGCTTTCAGCTCTTTCATCTCCCATTGACACTTCTTGTTAAAGCCACTTTATCTCCTGTTGCCGCCGATACTCATTTCCTTTAGACTATAAGCCCATTTGGGCCAGGACGTCTGCAACCCGAATACATGTCGTCATCGTACAGCATTAGTGCTATAAAAATGATAGGAACAGCCCCCCTCTTCCCCATATCCCAGAACCTGCCTCCCTCACCTATCCCTTCCTTATCCCTGACCTGCCCCTCCTTCTATCCTCATCCCTAGGCCTTCTCTCTCGCTCTTCCACAACCCCCTTTTTCTCCATCTCCTCCCCGCCCTATCCTCATGTTTCCCCATCCCTGAGAATTCATCTGAGACCCCCCCCCCCCCCCACCCATAAGACCTCCAAAAGAACCAAATCAATTGCAGAAACAAACAAGGATGGAAAATAATGATTTATTGTACAAAAAAAGTTCCGTTATTTAATGTGACAAATTATTGAAATATATGAAGAAATGGGGTAGACTTTCCTAAGTCTTGCTGCAGAATCTACACCCTGTGCTGCTGTGGGAACCTGGGGGCTGGAATTGGAGGGGAACGGACGGACATTGGTCAGCCGTAAAAGGGAAGCATTCAAAGGTGACGAATGTCTGTGTAAGGCAGACCAATAGGCTCCTCTGAAAAGGTTGCGCTAATGGTAAGAGAAAAGTGGCTGGCGCGAAAGAAAAAGCTCCGGCAGAATTGTCAGGAAAAACACAAGGAAACCTTCCTTAGATTCAGGAGGGACGGACAGACAGACAACCAGAGGGGGAATCCGTAAGAATGAGAAAAAGGGGGGACTGGTGAAGAGGAGGAGGACCGGCGAAAGGCAGCCCGATGAATTAAGCTCTTTTGCTTGGTATTTCTGGAAGACGGCCCGTGCCCAGTGCAGCACAAGATGGTTTCCTGGCATGCACCACTCTCCGCACTGAGCTCTTCCTTGGAGCCGCAGAGTCTACAAACGCGACCACTATTTTTAATATATTCAGGGTCTCCAAAGCAGACACTAGCTTTAAGAAGTTGTTTATGTAGAGCAGGGGTCCCCCTTCTCAGCTTCAAAACGTTTCACGGACCCCCACATTCTTCTCTTTAATTTCTGCACGCCGTAACAAATGAAATAGTGAGATACACTCCAGAATCATTCATGATGTATAAAACTTTAATCTAAAGTGAGAAACGCTCCAGAATCATTCATGATGTATAAAACTTTAATCTAAAGTGAGATACACTCCGGAATCATTCATGATGTAGAAAACTTTAATCTAAAGTGAGATACACTCCAGAATCATTCATCATGTAGAAAACTTTAATCTAAAGTGAGATACACTCCGGAATCATTCATGATGTAGAAAACTTTAATCTAAAGTGAGATACACTCCGGAATCATTCATGATGTAGAAAACTTTAATCTAAAGTGAGATACACTCCGGAATCATTCATGATGTAGAAAACTTTAATCTAAAGTGAGATACAATCCGGAATCATTCATCATGTATAAAACTTTAATCTAAAGTGAGATACAATCCGGAATCATTCATCATGTATAAAACTTTAATCTAAAGTGAGATACAATCCGGAATCATTCATCATGTATAAAACTTTAATCTAAAGTGAGAGGCACTCCGGAATCATTCATGATGTATAAAACTTTAATCTAAAGTGAGAGGCACTCCGGAATCATTCATCATGTATAAAACTTTAATCTAAATTGAGATACACTCCAGAATCATTCATGATGTAGAAAACTTTAATCTAAAGTGAGATACACTCCAGAATCATTCATCATGTATAAAACTTTAATCTAAAGTGAGATACACTCCGGAATCATTCATGATGTATAAAACTTTAATCTAAAGTGAGATACACTCCGGAATCATTCATGATGTATAAAACTTTAATCTAAAGTGAGATACACTGCAGAATCATTCATGATGTATAAAACTTTAATCTAAAGTGAGATACACTGCAGAATCATTCATGATGTATAAAACTTTAATCTAAAGTGAGATACACTCCAGAATCATTCATCATGTATAAAACTTTAATCTAAAGTGAGATACACTCCGGAATCATTCATGATGTATAAAACTTTAATCTAAAGTGAGATACACTGCAGAATCATTCATGATGTATAAAACTTTAATCTAAAGTGAGATACACTGCAGAATCATTCATGATGTATAAAACTTTAATCTAAAGTGAGATACACTCCGGAATCATTCATCATGTATAAAACTTTAATCTAAAGTGAGATACACTCCGGAATCATTCATCATGTATAAAACTTTAATCTAAAGTGAGATACACTCCGGAATCATTCATCATGTAGAAAACTTTAATCTAAAGTGAGATACACTCCGGAATCATTCATCATGTATAAAACTTTAATCTAAAGTGAGATACACTCCGGAATCATTCATCATGTATAAAACTTTAATCTAAAGTGAGATACACTCCGGAATCATTCATCATGTATACAACTTTAATCTAAAGTGAGAAACACTGCAGAATCATTCATCATGTATAAAACTTTAATCTAAAGTGAGATACACTCCAGAATCATTCATGATGTAGAAAACTTTAAACTGAATACTTAGGAAGCACAATTTCCAAATCTCTTTAAAAACTGCCCTCATCACGGAAGGCTGAGGCCCTTCCCCCTCCCATTGCAGCTGCAATGGGGAAAAAGAAGCGAGTTCAAAAAAGCTCAGGGTTAGCAAATTGGTAGGGCCTGGCAGAAAATCAGCGCCGACCCCTGCAGACCTGCAGTGTAAATTTCCAAGGGACACTGCCCAGGGAGCTTCCTGCTGAAAATCCAGACTGACGGGGTAGAGCCAGGACTGTTGTTCCTGCGTACATTTCATCTGCCTTATGTGTGAAAGTATGGCGGAGGGTTTCAGACTTAAATCCCTGCATGTGCTTTCCATCCCCGCAGGTAAAAGCTGCTGCTGCCGCTCCCGGTGCAGGTGCTCTCACCCTCAGGGGCAGGGAGTTGCAATTTTCAAACAAACACCTGCTTTTCTTTTATACTTCATTATTTTCTTTTATGATTCTTACAAACACTTTTGGAAAATGATCGTCACACCTCCATTTCTTCCTTCATTCCTTCTCCCCTCCTTCTGTCAAGCCCAGTCCCATTTCCTCCTTTGAGGCATTCTGCTCACTTTTCTGTTGCAGCTCTGCTCTCCTCTCCTCTCTCTTTGTGCCAGGCCAGTGGCAGAGCTCGTGACAGCAGTGGGTAATGTTGGTCGCCGATGTGATAACCCAGCCTCCCTCTGCTTTCCTCAGTGTGCGGTGGAGGCTGCAAAGGTTCTGACAGCTGCCATCAGCCCCTCTCTTCCCCACATCCTCATGAAGTGCAGCAGATGGATTTAACATCCTTGAGGGCTGCACATGTGGCAGTGTAATTTGAGGCTTCCAATGCCTGTTGTCACCTCCTCCTGCTCGGCCGCAATGTGAAGTGAAGTTTCTAGGCCCTAGTAGCAGGCCTGGTGTGACCGGGTGTGCATACTGTGCATTTGCACAGGGTGGCACACCCGGGGGGGGGGGGGGGGGGGTGGCAGGCCGGTGGCAACAGGAGAGTCCACGTGACCGCTGCAGTGGCGTACCAAGGGGGAGGGCAAGGGGGGGGGGGCCAGTGCTCCTGGGTGCAGGGCCATATGGGGCACCGGTGGATCCCATCTACAGGATGACAAGCTGTGCGGCTGCCGGTGGACCTCATCCCACCGGCGGCAGAGCAAACGAGTGACCTTGCTTTCCTGTGTGCCAGCCGCTGTTCCCACTAAGCTGCACGCATGCGTGGCAGTGCACCACAGGAAGATCATCAGGGCTCCCTCCAACGCCTGAAGCAACCTTCAAATCTTCAGGTGCTCCTTCCTGCCTGCGCAGACCCGGAAGAAAAACATTGCCAGACCCGCACAGACAGGAAGGAGAAGAAGCATCGGCCTGCATGTAGAAAAGGAGCAGCATCTGTGGCAGGGCCACTGCAGATCTCATCTTGCGGCGGCCTGATGAGAGGAGGCCCACCACGAAGCCCAACCCACTGCGACCTGCAGAAGCCCCGTAGAGTGTGTGTGTATTTTGAGAGTGAGTTGAGAGACTGTGTGTGGGAGTGAGAACCTGTATGTTCAGAGAGACAGCATGTGAGAGCCTTTGTGTGTATGTGTGTGTGTGTGTGTGTGTGTGCGTGTGAGAGAGACAGCATGTGAGAGCCTCTGTGTGTGTGTGTGTGTGTGAGAGACAGCATGTGAGAATGAGAGCTGTGTATGTGAGACAGCATGTGAATGAGAGAGCCAGTGTCTATGTATGAGAGAGAGAGACAGCATGTGCGAGTGAGAGCCGTGTGTGTGATAGAGTATGTGAGATGAGAGTCTGTATGTGTTTGTATGAGAGAGAAAAGAGACAGTGTGTGGGAATGAGAGCCTGAGTGTGTGTTTGAGGGAGGCAGGGGAGAAGTCAGGTGGAGAGAGAAGAAACAGAAAAAGAGACCCTGTAAAGGAATTGACAAAAGACCGAGAAAGGGAATGTGGAAAAAACTAAGATCAGTCAGCAAAGGTAAAAAAAAACCCAACATATTTTGAATTTTTAGTGATTGGCACCATGTTATCTTTGGGAATTTGCAAGAGCAGCACTTTCTCTATGCGGATCTCGCGATGTATGAGATCAGCAGGGAGGAACAGGAAAGCCCTGCAAATTATTTATTTATTTATTTATTTAAAAACTTTTATATACCGATATTAGTGGACCACATCATACCGGTTTACAATTGAACTGACAGGTAGGAAAATACAATGAACAAGGGTGTGGGAGAGGGCAAATTAAATATTAAGACAGAGTGGAAATAAGAGGCAAACAGCATTCAAATATTTAATACCGCGGGGCCTGCACAGAGGAGGCAGCAGAATGGACTTCAGTGCCAGTAGCAGCAATCAGCGCCTCCCCAATAGCCATGCGGCAGCAGTGACAGCGGCAACAGAGGAACGAGAAAGGTTCCGAGGTTGCTGGCAAAAGAAAGAGAGGGGGTTCTGCCTTCAGTGTGTGCATGTGTATGAATATTTATTTATTTATTGGGTTTTTGTTATACCGTCACTCAGGTTCCAATCGTAACGGTTCACAACAATAAATAATAATGCACAATAAATATACTAAAATAAACTTCCTAGGACTAAAAAATAAAACAAATTACAAACCATTCAAATAAAAACAACTCATAAACCAATTAAATACATTTATCATATGACTATCCCTCCTTCCTCCTATCTATGACCAATGTATAGAGAGGAAACAATAACACCCAAACCATCTTCCGGGGGGGGGGAGGGGATGTATTGGTGCCTGCCTGAGGCTGTATGTGTGTATGAGAACGAATGGGTGCCTTCCTAGCCGGCGGGGGCCGAAGAAATTAAAAATCGAGGCCGGCAGAGGCCGAAGAAAAGAAGATGGGAGTCTCCCAGCCAGCCCCCGCCAGAGACCAAGCCGGCTGGGGGCCGAAGGAATTAAATCGAGGCCAAGCGGAGGCCGAAGAAAAGAAGATGGGGAGTCTCCATCCAGCCCCCGCCAGAAGACCAAGCCGCGGGGGCCGAAGAAATTAAAATCGAGGCCGGCGGAGGCCGAAGAAAAAGAAGATGTGGAGTCCTCCCAGCCAGCCCCCGCCAAGAGACCAAGCCGGCGGGGGCCGAAGAAATTAAAATCGAGGCCGGCGGAGGCCGAAGAAAAGAAGATGGAAGTCTCCCAGCCAGCCTCAAGCGGGGGCTGGCTGGGGCGGCACCCATCTTCATTTTTTCAGCCCCCGCCGGCTTGGTCTCCGGCGGGGAATGACTGGGAGGTGCTGAGGCCAAAAAAAATGAAGATGGGCGCCGCCCAGCCAGCCCCCGCCGGAGACCAAGCCGGCGGGAGCTGAAGAAATTAAAATCGAGGCCGGCGGGGGCCGAAGAAGTGAACACCAGTTCTGCTAAACCGCCACCAGAGATCAGCTATTCAGCTGGGGGCCTTAGATCAGAAGGGGTGCTTCCGTGTGTATGTGTGTTGTGTGTGTATGTGAGAAAGGAATAGTGCTTGTGTGTGTTGTGTGTGTATGTGAGAAAGGAATGGTGATTGTTTGTGTGTATGTGAGAAAGGAATAGTGCTTGTGTGTGTGTGTTTGTGTTGTATGTGAGAAATGAATGGTGCTTTCTGTGTGTATTTGTGTGTACGTGAGAAAGGAATGCGCTTCTGTGTGTGTTTATGTGTACGTGAGAAAGGAATGGTGCTTCTGTGTGTGACAGGGAAGGTGCTTGTGTGAGTCAATGTGTATGTGCGAGAGAGAGATGGAGCATGTTTTTGGCTGGCTTGTGGCTGTGAGAGAGAGGAGCATGTGTGTGATTGAGCCTGTTTGTAAGTGAGATAGAACGTATGTGATTGAGAGCCTTGTGCGTAAGTGAAATAGAGAGACCATGTGTGTGATTGAAAGCCTGTGTGTAGAGGGAGCGAGAGGCATTGTGTGATTGAGAGAGACTGGCCAGAGAGGGTGATTGTGTATGTGTGAGACTGATCAGGGAGATGACTGGTATGTGTGTGCTTGTGTGTGTGGTGTGGTGTGAGAGAGAGAGAGACTGGTTGGGGAGATGATTGGTGTGTGAGAGACAGAAACTGGTCTTGAGGGTATGACTGGTGTGTGTGTGTGTGTGTGAGAGAGAGGGAGAAGAGACTGGTTGTGGTCCCTAAGGAAGAGGACCATGAGGACAGCTTCAGCAGCTACTGCTGCTTCTGGTATGGCCTGCAAGGGAAAGGAGTAGGAGAACTGCTGGAGAGGGTAAGTAAAGGTGACTTTTAAAGTTAATTTTTCTTGATTGACTACCATTTTAATTATTGGGTAGTATGTGATGTGTCTGCTGTTTGAAATATTTTATTGGTGTTTGGTAAAGGTTTCAAAACTTGCTTGAGTCTGGGCTCCCAGCTTTCCCCTAACAGAGCTTTCATCACCGCTGCTGAGTGGGGAGTGAGCTGGCCACAGGTGTCCTGCTGCCTGTGGAAATCTCCGAGACCTGTCTGATTACAGAGGCTGGATTAGTGCTAGGGGAGGAGACGGGCGCGAAGATGAGCAGCCATCACTGTGTGTGTGTGTGTGTGTGTGTGTGTGTGTGTGTACGGCGTATCTGTACGTGCTGCAGAGGTGGGTGCAGGGAGTTCGTAGAAGAGTGTCCGTTTGTCCAAATATCTGCATGTACATACTGTTCCAGGCACTGGAGGGCAGGGATCTGTCCCCATGGGAAAGTTTTGCAGCAGACACTGCCCTCACTTTGCTTTCTTCGTGCATCCTTTAATTCTTACCATGCCCTGCCAAAATATCTGAACAAATCATTCGGACGCATCATAAGCAGGGTTTACATTTTGGTCTGTAATTTGCAGATGCCAACAAATGCTGTCCTGACACAGCAGGGAACAGACTATCTGGCGCTGCGTAAGAAAGCAAAGCTGCCCTGGACTTGGGATCCCATTCACACACACCATGCCCCCAGGTCAGGCTCTCATTCACACACACCACATCCCAGTAAGGCTTTCATTCACACACACACACACACACACAAACACACACACACTGGTAGCCATTCTGCTGCTTCGCCTCTAATCAAACCATGCGAGCCAGCGAGCCTAGCACTTCTTCTATGCTGATCCTCGTGCATGCTAACTGCACGGGTTTTGGAGAGCAAACCCCAGCACGGAGAAGGAGTAGGAGCACAGGCTCCTTCTTCTTTGGCCTCAGGGGTCGATTCCTTTTCCAGGCCGCCAGTGAGATAGGATTCTACTGGCGGTCTCACGGGTCTCTCCCGGCTCCCGCCGCCATCCCGCCCGGTTTGTGCCGCCCTGTGCAATGGCACGGTTTGCAACACCCGGGTGGCGCCAGGCCTGGCCACTACGTGTCGCATGATAACCAGGGATGTGCGCAGGGGAAAAAAATGTTCTTTCGTTTTTTTTCATTTGGCTTATTTTTATTTGTTGATTTTTTTTTTTTTCATTTAAATGAAACAAAGTAGACAGAAAACAAAGGAATGAAAAAAGTGAAGGAATGAAGGAGCTGCTTCCCCTGCTCTCCCCCAGCCCCTGCCGCGCAATGAAGCCCACAGCACCAGCAAGGTTAGTGCTGCGTTACATAAGGAAAGAAAGAGAGCCAACAAATTATGTTTCAAAATGAATGCACAGCCCTAAGGATGAGGAACGTCCTCCCTCCGGGGTCTGAGAGTGACTGGAAGCCCCCCGAGCCAGGAATGGAACCAAGGTCATTGGTTGATCTGTTTCTCCTATCTCAGTCCCAGGGATAACTATTATTGCTTCTCCCACGGCTGCCTGGCTTTCAGGAACACGCCCAAGCCTCTTTTGAACCCCCTTTATTAGTCACCTTGACCACGTCCTCCGGCAACAGATTCCATGGCTGGACCGTGCGCTGAGTGACAAAATCCTTCCATGATTTGTGTTAAATCTGCTGGAGCGCCCCCTCGTCCCAGTGCTGTTTGAAAGGATAATAACCGATCCCTATTAACCCCTTCCACCCCGCTCGTGATTTTATACATCTCAATCATATCCCCTCTCTGTCGTTTCTTTTCCAAGCTAAAGAGCCCTAATCCGATTAGCCTCTCTCCATAAGGGAGCTTTTCCATTCCCTTTATCATTTTTTGTCACTCTTCTCTGTACCTTTTCTATGTTCGCTATGGCTTTTTAGAGATGGGGCCACCAGAAGTGCCCACAATACTCAAGGTGCAGTCACCATGGATCTATTCCAAGGCATTAGGATAGTCGCAGTTTCTCTGTTTCTTCCCAAATAATTCCTGACATTCTGTTTGCCTTTATGACTGTCGCCACCCATCGAGCGGAAAAAACCAAGGTATTGTCCACAAGGACTCTGAGGTCCTTTTCCTGGGTGCTGACTCCTAACACGGAGCCCAGTGTCAGTGTTATGTTTGGCAGTTCACAAACCACTGCACTCACCCCACACTGCTGAAAGACACCTATCATGGCAAGACGCCATTGCCACGTGCTGCCGACCAGCACCTCCCCTTAAGTGAATGCCTAATATAGGCCTCACGGCAGGAAACTTAAAGCAACACCTCCTGATGTGGTCAGTCCTATTGGGCTATTCAAGCAAAGGCTCTGCAGCATTGCCTTGCCTCAGCAACGGGTCTCCTGCCTGGAACAGTATGTGTGGCTCCTGCATTCCTGGTTCCTTGTTCCTGCGTTCCTGTCCTCCAGCCTCATCCAGCCTTGCCTTACCTTGCCCAGCCTGTCTCGTACAACTTTGTCTTTTCCAGCCTGTCTCATCCAGCCTTGTCCTGCTCTGCCTGTGTCATCCAGTGTCTCTTGTGTGTCTTCATCCATCCTTGGCCTGACTTCTTGATATTCACCTCTTGCTTTGAACCTGACCATGCTTGCCTGCCACCCGGACCTGAACTCTTGCTTTGGACGTGACCACGCTTGCTTGTCGCCTGCCCCCAACCCATGGCCTGTCCCAGTTTGTCCAGTCTGCTGCCTGTCCTGACCCCGGCGTGCCCTTGGGATGTTGCTCTCTGTAAGGCCCACCTAAGTCCTAATGGCCGCCAGAACCCAAGGACTCAACCTGCGTAGGGAGTTGGCTGGTATAGGCGAAGCTCCATCCTGTCCTACAACTCGCCAGCGGTCAGCGGGGCTGCGTCCACTATGCAACAGCATAAAGGGCTCACACCCATAACACAGTCGGTACCTGTAGTTGTGTAAGAAACAAACAACTTCCCTTTTGGGAATAATTAGTCTGTGAACACCAAAGTATCGTGTGAAGAAGTGAAATGAATAGTTTATTATTAACGTACTTGCAAGTCGGGTGGCTACAGACTGTAGGCGCACATAACATTGTACAGGTTACCAGTTATATAGGTTTTTTGTTCCCTTTTCTGACCCCTGTGGCTAGTGCTTTAGCTTGCTGTTCTTAAAAAAAGCTGTTGCAGGAGCAGGGAGGGGTGGGATCTTTTGCTGTTTCTGCATGTGGCTTATATTCTGCAAGAACACCAGGAGCTTTCAGCTTCTAACGGCTTTTGCAGGAAAAAGGAAGTGCGTCACGTGCTGGGCATTTTGGTTCGATGGCCCCTTCTTACTGTCCTTTTTGCTTTATATTACTCCACAGGCTTACAGAGTGACTTCCTGGGCATGGTGGGGTTTAACCAGGTGAGTTTCTAGGGGGAGATTGGGCACGGTGCCTCAAACTTCTGCTTTTTCTACTACCTTTCTGCTGGAACGAGGCCTGTGCACTGTTGGCCTATTTTCCAGCAGACTCTGTAGCTTGGGGTTTTGCGCTCAGACTGCACAGCTCGCTTGTCAGTTCCCCCCTCTAAGCAGCTGCCTTAGGTCAGAAGCAAAGTGTGATTTCTAAAAGCATAGCTTCATTTTTCCCTCTGATTCTTGAGAGAGTAACATTTTAAACAATTCTTTAATTTTCTCTACTGTGCTTAGCAATGCTTTCTAGCTGTCAGTGCTTATTACTCTATTTCAGCAGTCTTTTTATTTAACAATTAGCAGCACAGAGCAGCCTAAATATAAAACATATAAAGCAACTTATAGTCCTTATTCTTCTGTAGATATGTAATAGCAACACTTGAGCTTCATTTCTCACAGTTGGGATTATGTTTCCCTACGTGCATTGCTTTGCACTTTTCCACATTACATTTTATCTGCCATTTAGAAACCCAGCCTCCTAGTCTCACAAGCTCCTTCTGCAGTTCTTCGCAATCTGCTGCTGTTTTAATGACAAAACAATTTTGTGTCATCTGCAAATTCGGTCAGCTCACTCATCACTTATGAATATGCTAAATAGCACAGGTCCCAATGCAGACTCCTGGGGGCCCTCCACGAACAATCTTTCTCCATTTGGAAAACTGACCGTTTAGTCTTTCTCTCCGTTTCCTGTCTTTTCTTCAATTATCAATCCCCAATAGGACACCGCCTAAGATCCCATGATCTCCCAGTTTCCTGAGGAATCTCATGAGGGACTTTGTCAAATGCCTTCTGAAATCCAAATGCACCATATCAACTGGCTCACCTTTAGCCGCATGCTTATTTACACCTTCAAATGAAACATCCAGTAAATGGGTAAGGCAAGACTCCCCTTTGCAAAAACCACATTGATTCTCCCCCCATGAAATCGAGTCGGCCCCCAGCACTCGCCTTTCTATTGCACACAAGAGAGGTGAACGTCCCAGTTGCTTGGCGTGGAATCTAGGGGAAGGCTTAGCTGAAGAGCCACGCTTCGACTTTCATCTTGAAGGTAAGGTAACAGGCGTATTGATCCATAGTTTTGGGGCCTAGCAGCCGAAGGCATGGAGACTTCTTGTACAGGAGAGATAGAGGAAGAGAAGAGCTTTGTCGCTGGAATGCAGGAGAACAGGAGTTGGAAAGATACTGCGGGGAGGGTTGCTCAAGCATCTGAAGACGAAACAAAGGTTTTCGAACTGTGTCCTCTCTTCGACTGGATTAGATTTATGTGGGCACTAATTTTGGCAACCATACTTTGTAATGATTGAGAAACCGCATGGCGACCCCCTTGGGCTCTTACCGTTTCATCTGTCCCCCTCCCCACTGGGGAATCCTGTCCGTTCTTCCTCAATCCCCAACATCCGCAGGGAGTGCCCTAAATGAGGGGGGTGTTACAATTTATTTACAGAAGAGGTGGAGGATGCCTGGAACGGCCTCCCCAGCGGACATTGTGGTGGCAAAAAACAGAAGAGAATTCAAGAAAGCCTGTGAGAGGCAGAGAGGATCCCTCGTTAAATGAAAAACGAGGGGGAAAGCCAGGGACCGAGAGGACTCCTGCAGTAGCGCAGCTGGAAAGGCTTATTGGGCGGACGAGATGGGACTGTCACAGTCTCTGTTTCATAGGGAAAATGATTTAATGTTAAACATATTCCTTGTAGAAAGCACATTTTAGGATTTTATCATTTAGTTTCAAGAAGGCAGGCACTTCAAGTTCAGAAATCTGACACGGGTGAATGATACTGGACTGGAGGCGCCGCTCGGCCCACTGTTCTGCTCCCTGCCACAGACCGGATCAGGCTGCTCTTCATAAATGGTTGATGGCAAAGACAATCTGCTCCTGGATCAGAAGAGAGCTCCTTTGCCTATGGAGTTCTCCAGCTATCTATAGGTGGCAGAGTGTTTGGGTGCTAGTTCAGTCATGATGTATAGTTTTTTTCATTTTCCTTTAGGCTCTGCATTGATATCATCCACGTTTTATTGCACTGCAGAATTACAATCTCCCAGTGCCGGTGCAAGGGGTCTGCAGCTGCCCTAGGAGGTGATGACGTCTCCGATACACCACACCTCCACCTCCCCCGTCACGCCTCCAGCCTCTCCGCCATTTTAAAAAAATGGCGTCCTCACGTCCGACGATTTCCCGCCCACTTCCTGCACCTCGGGCTGCCGCCAAGTCCTCCTTGTGCTCTCGCCGGCCTTGCAGTCTCCTGCCAGCCCAGCCCGGCAGCTCAGTGTTGGTTGTCTGCCGCTCTCTGGAAGGACCTGGGCTCGGCTCTTGGTGCAGGGTCTTCCAATCCCCGGATGGTCTGGGCGAGGGGACGCCTTGGAGGCAGTGCTCACAGTTGTGCCGTGGTGGCCGGGCGTAAGGTCCCTGCTTGCTGGGTACGGGATGTAGCCCTGGTGCTGGTCCCCGGCCGAGGGCTGTCGCTGCAAAACATGAATCTCCGGGTCACTCCTGACACCAAATCCCAGCCCTGCCCCTGACTGAGCAGGAGGAGACTGCCGACTCCCTAAGAAACAAAAAACCCTTCCGCCATTTCCACTTTTCTCTCAAAGAATGCAACAGTTGGGTGAAAATGCCAGCAAAGAACTGCCTCCTTAGGTAATTATCTGCCTGCATTTCCCCCTCTGTTTTAGAGTTGGGAATTCCTGCACCAGTCCGGCTCCTGTTTTGTGAGGGAGGGGCAGACACTGGAGATTTCCGCATGAGGTTTCTCACGTCTGGATTTTGTCTTCTTCTTTCTGAAGTGCATCTTCTCTTTGCACTAATGTTGATTTATGCAGCTTCCTCACTTAAGAACATAAGAACATAAGAAAATGCCATACTGGGTCAGACCAAGGGTCCATCGAGCCCAGCATCCTGTTTCCAACAGTGGCCAATCCAGGCCATAAGAACCTGGCAAGTACCCAAACACTAAGTCTATTCCATGTAATCATTGCTAATGGCAGTGGCTTATACAGTCATTGTCTTTTATTTTTACTTCTGTATAAGGCCTCTGGTGTTCTTATAAGAGCTACAGATTTATTTATTTGATACAGGAACAAGGAATTAGTTCAAAACCAGAGTCAATAAGTGGTGAATCCGGGTAGTTAATTGTAGTCTCTGGAGGATCACTGGCAGACAAATATAAAATCAAGCAATAGATTAAAAGTGCTTCAGATTAGTTTGAGAATCCCTACTCCCTTAGAAATTTTAAATTGCTAACAAGTGAACAGAATTAAGCTGCAGCGAGGAGGGCTTTCTAGTCTCTTGCACTGAGTGCCTCGTGTATGATTGTCCAGCAGTTGGCGAGAGGCTGTGCAAAGAGCTCCTCGCCCCCCAGAGAACAAGTCCAACATCTGGAGGCTCGGGCTGAGAGGGGGGGCAGGGGCAGGTTGTGCTGTGGATGGGGGGGGGGGGAGGAAGTTGCTTGGCCTGGGGCGGGAGCAGGCTGTGCTGGGACTAGAGGAGGGGATCAGCCTAGGAGGGCTGGCTCTGCTGGGGTTGGGAGAGTCCAGACTGTGCTGAGAATGCTTGGGGGGGGGTGAGAAGAGGCTATGTGAGGTTGGGGCTGCAGGGGTGGAGGCAGGCTGGGGTGGGGTTGGGAGGGGTAGCCTGGGCTGGGCCTGTGCAAGGTGGGGGGAGGCTGTGCTGCTCCTGCGGCTGGGGGGGGGGAGGAGGAGGCAGGCTGTGCTACTCCAGGGGCTATCGGGGTGGGGGGGGGGGGGGGGTGTTCTGTGTAGGCTATTCTGGGGCTCAGTGCAGGAGGGTGGTCTGTTGTGAGTGGGGAGGGCAAGTCATGGGAGCCTCTGGGGACTTTCCACGGGTGTCAGCCAGTTTTATTTGTGTAATTGTATTGTAAATTGCTCTGATGGTTTTGTATATCAAATGAATAAGTAATAAATAATAATACCATTCAGCGTTGCAAAACTACCAGCACTGTGACTGATTCGCTTTCACCTGTCTACCTTCACACTCTTGATGTGTTGCTGATCTGGCATGCATATTTTATACTGAATCTCTAAACTGCTGTCCCAGCTCGTGACACTAAGACCAGCTTATCAGTGCTCACCCCATCTTTGGTACTTTTCGGAATTGGTTACTTCTTGTATGTGCCCCAGAGGAAAACCCCGTTAATCTACACACAGATGTATTTGTTTATTTAAAGGCTTTTTAAATTCCATTTATATCAACATATGTGCTAAATGGATCACAAATTTAACATAAAACAATAAATTAAAACATCAAAAAAATAAAAATTCGCAATGCAATAAACATAAATACAACACTGCATAATGAATCACAATTAGATATCATAAAATATCATATCATTGTGTTTCAAAAGCCTGTCTAAAAAGTTCAGCCTTCAACAGCTTTCTAAACTGCTTTAAATCATCAATGAAACGCAGTTCTAACGGCAGGGAATTCCACGACCTGGAGCCTGAGACAGAGAAGGATCTTTGGCGTATTTCATTTAAACGTAACATCTTAATCGTTGGAATAGCTAGCAGATTTTGATTTAAAGATCTTAATTTTTGCTTGGTAACAGTTTTGTAAAAGGTTTGACAAATAACTAGGTGCATCATCCTTCAGACATTTATATACTAATGTTATAATTTTAAACTGGATTTGATACTTAGTGGGTAACCAATGAAGTTCTTTCAGATAAGGACAAATATGATTTCGACGTTGACAACCAATTAAACAAGTTGCGGAATTCTGTAAAACCTGCAAAGCTTGCAAACGACTACCAGGGAGTCTAACGAACAATGAATTACAGTTTTCTATGGTACTAATCACAAAGGCATGAACAATCGACCTAAAAGCAATCTGATTCAAGACAAACTTCAAATGCCTTAAGAGACATAATTTATACTATCCAATTTTTAGAATATTTTGCTAATGTTGACAAAATGACAAGCGGATGTAAAAAATGACACCCAAATTTCAAAGTGACTCATTAAAAAGAACAATGACATCAAATAATTTCAAAGATGATATATTCTGGGTATTCAAAAAATCAGTTTGCCTTGAAAGACAATTCATTTAGTCTTCAGTAAATTTAAGATCAAGTGATTACTTTCCATCCAATTACTAATTGCCTGCATGCAAGTCTCGGTTTTGTAAAGAGTCAGGCGAAGATCACCATTTAATGAAATATAATTGCAGATCATCTGCAGACATCTTAAAAGGGACCTGAAGGTCATCTGATAGAGAGCAGAGAGGCCTCATGTAAATATTATAAAAGAGAGGCTGCCAAAATAGAACCCTGAGGGATCCAACTCGAAATGGGAATCCAATCAGACAACTCAGCCGTTGACGGTGCGAGTCAAAATAGGAATGAAACCATTGGAGAACCATCCCTGATACCCCAATATGCTCCAACCTCTGTAATAAAACAGAATGAGATGCTACATCAAGGAAGAGACCTGTTACTGCTCCACTCTTATCTAAAATTTGTAACAAAAAATCTGACACCCATCTAAGAAGAGTTTCAGTACCATGAAGTGGCCTGAAACCACACTGACAAGGATGCAGAATCTTTTCCAACAATTTGCCCAGAGAATACAAATTCGAAATAACTTGATGGCTGATCGCTAGGTAAATTATTTTTTTTAAACGGGGCGCATTGTGGATTGTTCAAGGGACAGACCTGAAATGTCCCCACAAGATGGCAGTGGCGTATCATCTATAGACAAACATATCAGCTTTGAACTATTCGGCTGGCTTTTTGGGGCGTTCTTGACCGGTATGAATGATCTCCTTTTCTGGAGAAATGTTGGCAGTAATTCTCTGCCGATATTAGGAATTCAAGAAGTTTTACTTGTACTGTTGTTTTTGTCCACATTCTCTGTTTTAGCTTCTCTGTGTATGATTGCGAATTCTTTACCACAAGACTTAAGATTAGAAACAAACCCTCGAATCTTCAAGAAAAAATTAAAAACCTGGCTGTTCCAGCAAGCCTATACTTAACCTAATAATAGCTAGCTTAGCACTACTTTATGTTATATATGATTTTATACTACTCATAGAAAGCCCGAGCACCCCCTGTACAGCTGACGTTTCTCAGCTTTTCTGATTTTACTATTTACCTTTTACAAATATTTATTGTATATTTTAGTTTAATGTTTTCTTAAATTGACTATGTAACTGATTGTCTGTCTTTTAACTTACATTGTAAACCGATGTGATGTTCCCTACGAACTTCAGTATATAAAAGCAAATAAATAGATTTATTTTATAATTTATTTACAATAATATTTTATTATAAGGTGCTGCCTTCTTTTATTCTTCCGAGCTCTATTAACTATTTTTCTCCTCTGAATTTTGATAACTGAGCCTTCAGAGCGTGTCTCCTGTTTGATTTAGTTCGAAGGGTTGGCCGCTTCCACGCTGCCATCTTGGTTTTTTTTTGCAGCCCTTCAGCTTCCTGGGCAGGCTTTTCCCTGGTCACATTAAGGCCTGGATGGTAATTAGGTTTCTGACTCCATTCAAAATAATCTGTTTATATTTTGAGGTCTTTGAGGTCTTCCTGCAAGCAGGAAGTTTATCCTAATTTAAAGTAACAAAATATGAGTTGCAAGCAAATGAGTATCTCTTGGCCCACCCAGTTTGCCCAGTTACCCATGCCTACTGTGTCACCGCGCAGACCTAATTGGATATCCAGTCATCTATCTCCCTTGTCTTTACCACCCACTCCCTGTAACTGCCCCCAGCACGTCAGCACTGATTGCAGGTGTCCACTATTCTCTCAGTAAGCAAGATGCATCATCCTTCACCGGGTAACCATTGTTTCATGCATTTAATCTCAGAAATCTAGTGTTTGGGATCCTGCCCGGTCCTTATGACCTGGATTGGCCACTGTTGGAAACAGGATGCTGGGCTTGATGGACCCTCAGTATGACCCAGTACAGCATATCTTGTATTCTTATGCTCTGTCCTGCTGATATGCAAAGCTGTATCTATATAATTCTCCGTTAAAGACAATTAAATATTCTTCAAAACATCAACAACTCACGTAACACTCAAAATATGATGATTCTCTCTCCTCTCTCTCTCTCTCTCTATATATATATATATATATACATATAAATAGTTCATCATATATACATTTTATACAATGAAAAAATGTAGCAAAAGTTATTGTACAAAAATCTCATATATATTTATTTTCCAAACAACAAGCCCCTTCTTTTTTATATTTCAACAATTCAAAATACATAAATAACAGAAACCAATATTTAAACTATAAGAATTTCCATAGAAAGATCACTTGTGAACCTCCTCATTATCAAACAACCAAAGTGCCCAACATATATCACTCATCAACCTTCTTCAGGGGCAAAAAATAACACCTCAAGAGTCTCTTGTGACGCGTGCCCCGTGCATCTGTGGAAAGGGTTCTGGTATGGGTGCAGTGACTTTGGTGAAAGATAAGTCATGCAGCTGAATTTAGGACAGATTGCAGGGAGAGAGATGGATCACTGGGAGACCTGTGAGGAGCAGGGTGTAATAGTGTAAGAGGGGGAGATGAGAGAGAGGAAAGGGTTCTGGTATGGGTTGCAGTGACTTTGGTGAA
>NW_021821003.1:0-120398 GCF_901001135.1 Rhinatrema bivittatum
GACCCGGGAAGCGTGTGCCGGTAGCTGGCCGGCACGTGCAAACTATTTCTACACCGGAGGAGCAGTAAGTAGTGAAATAAAAAAAAAATGTAAGTAAGTAGGAAGGGGGTTAGGGGTCAGGGTGGCAAGGGGGATAGGGAAGTACCCTTTCAGTCCGCTCCTTAATTGGAGTGGACTGGGAGGGAACCGGGGAAGGCCCAATTGCGTCACCGCGTGTAACTTACTAAAATTCCCCCCATGCATATTATAAAATCCGCACGTCCATGTGCACACCTTTTAAAAATCTACCCTTTAGATCCCAACTGTTGTTCCTGATCTGTCACGGACTCTTGTGTGATTTTGGCCAAAATGTGGCCAATGTGGTTCTCTCTCACGCGTCCTCAAGCAGTTCACGCAGACATTCCTGCCCGGAGGTGGCTGCGTGCATGTTTCCCTAATTCCTTGATTGTAAAATGCTTTTGTTTGAATCCAAGGCGCTATGTGACACCAAATCAGTGTAGTACAGAAATGTTATTTGCTCAGAGAGTAATTAGGATAATGAAAGGCATGGAGGCTCCTGTGTTCTGCAGCCTGATCCTATAATGATTTCTTTCCATAGCTGGCCAAGAAATACAACCTGGTGGTGTGTCCCCCATCCTAGAAAGGGATGAGTTGCATGGAGAAACCCTGTGGAACACGGCTGTGGTCATTTCAAACTCTGGTGCTGTCCTTGGAAAGAGCAGGAAGAATCACATCCCCAGGGTGGGAGACTTCAATGAGGTAGGAGAGGGGCCCGGGTTGACCAGGACCAGAGCCAGGCCCCCGGGGATGGGGACGTTCTGTAGCGTGCACGCTTTTCAGCCCAGTGCATTCGCCAGCAGCAGGCATGCTCGCACCTTGTTAGGCAGGGAGATGGAAGTGGTGTGAAATGCCAGCACAACATCACCTCTACAGTTTTGGAAACTGAACGTATGCGAGTGCGTTCTTTCCAAGCCCTTCTTCCTCACTGAAATGCCACTGAAAGCAATGCAGATGTTTTAGAAACTGAAAACTCCACCTATGCAGGGGGCAGCCCTTAACTTTTCTGACTAAGCCCTTCAATTGTAAGGATAGCAAAGAGCCTGTCTCCTGCACCCTAGCAAACTGATCATGTAAGGGTCGGAATCTGTAGCAGAAAGATAAAACTTTGCTTATTCAGGAAAGTGAAATTGGAGCTGAGTTAACTGCCTAAGGCTGAACTTTCCAAACAGCAGGAGAAGTTGCAGGCATCCTGCCTCCAAGCTGCCCAGCAGTGGCAGGGCTGGCTCCGTGGAAAGGCAGCCTGCATGTCAGCCACGGAGGAGGCTTGCAGTGTGTGTGTGTGTGTGCACTTACCGAGGGCACACTGCTCTGGAGACAATGCATAAATCATACTTACTTGAGCATACGTAAAACTACTGTGAAGTTACCGAAAGGCGTGGGGAGCTGCGGGCATGTTAATTCTTTATTTCTAGTCCACATACTACATGGAAGGAAACACAGGCCACAGGGTGTTCCAGACGGCCTTTGGGAGAATTGCTGTGAACATCTGCTACGGCCGTCACCATCCTCTGAACTGGCTAATGTACAGTTTGAATGGAGCAGAGATCATCTTTAATCCATCAGCCACCACTGGAGACCTCAGGTGAGAAAAACAACCGTTGCCCTTGCTCCATCCACCTTAATCTCTTTATAACCATGAGCTCATGATGCAGTTTGGCTTTTAACTATCATGGAGACTCCATCCCTTGAAGGGAGGCTTTCTGAGGCAGCACAATAGCTATTGGGCTGGCACAGGTGAAGCTTAATGTGATCCTCTTTGGGCCCAACTGCTTCTGAAATTTCTCGACCACTTTGCTTTGCTGGATCGAGCTGTCCACAGGCGAGCAGCTGCCGGGAACAGTACTGGGCCTCAGGACCTGTTTGTACAAATTGCGTCTGCACACCCTTCTGACACGGGATGTCTTCTGGTTCTTGGATGCGACAGGAACATTTCAATACCCACCCACCATGCTGTGTTTTTGTAAGCATTAGTAAACCACATGAAATGAGAGACAAAAATGGCCGTAGAGTTTTGATAATTCCAGCTGGCATGCATTAGTGTGTTTGAGGGTGAACCTTCAGGCAACTTGGGCTTCAGTTTTAAAGTTAATTTGTCCTAGTACGAATGCTTTTGCATAATACAACCATAAACAAAATTTAAATTAAAAATCTCTTTAGCTCCTGGCAGAATTTTCTTGGTTGGCAAAAGTGGTTTCGAGTAGCTGAGTGTTGTATATAATTTGTACACCTCATTCAACAGCTCTCTGGGGACCAGACAAAAATTGCAGGCTGTAATTGCCCTGCTGGTCCTCTAAAAATGTAATTTACAATACATACTCTGGTTGTATAAGTATTATCAATTTAGCTGAGAAGCAAAGCAATGTTTTGGGTGATAGTACTCAGCTGCAGGGGTACTGTGCAACTCGGCTGGAGACTGGGGGCACTATACAAGGCCTGACCTTTCTGCAGACGGATAGGGACACAGGGGCAGTTGCAAACAGGCTCCTTCTGTTTTCTGGCATTCTCGTGCTTGAAGGGGGAAGAATCACACGTTTGTAAATAAGAGATATGAAATGAACTCCTGAATTCAGCCTGCTGTGGTAGAAGTGAGAAGAGGCTGATAGCCACCCTAGCTCTGGAACATGAGGAACTGTGGCTCTCAGCAGAAAGCCAAACTGCTTTACTGAACATAGGTACGAGAGGACAGAAGCTGTTTCCATCTATTAATATCTTGTTGTTGCGTGGGGCACTCTATGCCCGTTCTTTCTAGCATGGAGTAGACATCAGACATGTTTTGTGGCTTTCTGAAGCAGACAATCACGCATCATTTTAGGCCCGAGGTTGTAGCTTGAATTTCACAAGTGCCTTTGTCTCTCTTCGCTTGTGTTTTACAGTGAGTGTATGTGGCCCGTGGAAGCCAGAAATGCAGCTATTGCTAATCACTGCTTTACATGTGCCATAAACAGAGTGGGAACTGTAAGTCAGTGCTGTTTATAATTGGGGATGACTGCCTCCATATGGGGATTTTATGAGGCAGGCTCAGGCCTTTTGCTCATTAGCTATAATTTAATTTGTAGGTTACCGTGAACACGGTTTGGTGTCTGCTTTAGTTGATGTGATAGTAAATCAGTAAGAAACTTTGCATGTAATTGCACACACAAGAATTGCATATATATATCACAAAAAGAGAGGAGGTTTTTGGCTAATGATTTTGCCCTTGCCAACTTAGGTGACGTTTCACACTAATATTTGGCATCTGAAGTCTTTTCCTCCTGCAGTGAGGTGCAAAGAGTTCTTTAGGATCAATGACTTTTTTGCACCAGTAACTTGTTTCATTTTGGTAACTCCATAGTAAAATCAGAGTGCTCACTGGGCAGTGGCAATGCTCCCCCATCTTTTTAGGAAGGGTGCAGAAGGGAAGTATTCCAGCAAGGGCAGGTGTGCGGGGTCACTGTAAGGACTAAGGGAGGTTTCCCTACCTTCTGTTGCTGAAACTACCTGCCAGGACCTCAGCTCTCCGCTTCTCAATTGCTGCACGCTCCCCAGAGGCCCCTTCAGACACGGGGGGCTTTAAAGCCAGGCAAGGCCCTGGATAGAAGAGTATGGTCATGCTCTCTCTCTCTTTGCACAGGAATATTTTCAAGAACGAGTTCACATCTGGAGATGGCAAGAAGGTATGCCCTTGGCGGCAGCAGCAGCTGGATTATGGCTAAAGAGTTGTTATAGCCCGTAGTGGCACACAACAGGATTTTTATTTAACGATCTCTACCTGTGGGCAAGAACTTCCTTGTTGACTGACCCTCAGCTGGCTCAGCAAAAAACGGTGGCAGAGAAAAGGGGCACAGTTGACTCTGGGTCTGGCTCAGGCCCAGCCAGTCTCCAGTGCAAGTGATGGTTAGCGGGGAGTAGTACATACCAGAGAGAAGGGAGGCAGTAGAGGACACATTGCATGCAGACAGGCATCGTGGTGCATTCCTGCCTGAGTGCACATGGAAGTTAATTTATAAGCTGTTGGCTGCTGCCGTTGTATCATTAACATTTAGTAATAGGTGACTTTTAGAAACATCCCCTCACGCAAGCCCAGTAAAGAACATAGACCCGACCCTTCCTATGAGCCCTGGCTGATAGCACACGCCTTTGCTTTCACAACACAGGCTTGGGGGGAGTTCTGCAACCAGAAGTGCTACCTTTCCCTTTCCTCGCTCCGCGTAGACTACCTTCAGCTCATCCCACTAGTGGCATCCTTGTGAAATAAGCAGCCCAGTCCAAACTGTGCCACCTGATCCTGCTCAAGTCTTTACTCCTGGGGGAATTCTGCACAAAAACTGAAAATTCCTGCAAACTTTATATTGGTCAAAATAATATAATTACATGACAGTCTTTAAGTAACTACATTTTAAAATTATTACAGAAAACAGTTATTACTTAAGTTGCAGAATTTTAAATATTTGAGCAAGAATTTCCCTAGAAATTCACTGTAAGTGTCCTTTCCACTCACACTCCCTACTCCCCTGCCCAGTTTTCCCTTTCAGGCCCCAACTCCTCCACCTGCCCGTATCTCTCCCCCGCCCCCCTCTAGGCTCAACCCCTTCCACTCTATTGCCAAGTCCCAGACTTTGACCACTGTTCTCAGTACTGCCCCTCACAGAGGCTCCCTGTGTCCCTCCCTCCTCTCACACACATGCTCGCTTCGCTCGCTCTCTCTCTAGTACACATACACACACCCTCATACAGGCTACCACCCTCACATACACACATCCCTTTTTCATACACACGAGCTCCCAATCTCTCTCACACATACACACTCCTTCACAATCTCCTCATATAGGCTCCCTCTCTCTGAAACCCACACTCAAGCATCCCCCCAGCCCTTCTCTTACCTCCCATGCTCTCTCACCCTCCTGCTGTCACCCTCCCCTCATATAGGCTCCCTCTCTGAAACCCACAAGCATCCCCCCCCACTCCCCCTCTTACCAACCAAGCTGTCTCTCACCCTCCCCCAAAACCCCCTCTCCTCTCTCACCGGCATCCCCCCTATCCACCCTCTTACCTCCATGCTGTCTCTCATACCCTTCCCACCCCCCCCTTACCAACCATACCTCTGTCACCGTCCCTATCTCACTCACACATCCCTCTCACAGCATGCCACGGACGTGCTCCGTTCGCAGTGAAGATGAAGGCCCGGGTGTGCCGTTCGCGGCACACAGGGCCTTCCTTTTCGCCGCAAACGGCGCACTGGGCCTTCCCTTTTCGCCGTGAACAGAGCGCATCCCGTGTGCCGTTGGACACGCTTCCGTTCGCGGCATGCCAGGGTCTCCTCTGGCTATGCTATGCCCCCACTCTCGTGATGGCCCGCTGTCCATGTGCTTCCGGTTTTGAAATCCTCTTCCGACGAGGGAGGAATAGCAGTGCGGGAAGGGGGAATTCTGCGCGCAATTCTGCAGTAGCACAGAATTCCCTCAGGAGTATCAAGTGGAGGGCAGCCCTTGTCTGGGCTGTGATGCCCTCCACTTTCACTTCCTGTTCCTACTTAAAGTCAGGATAAGGGGGATCTTTCACAAGCCAATAACACTTGCATGAAGGCAGAGGGCAGGGAACCCAGTCTTCCATCAAAGCACATTGGCCTCTGGTTTCAGAGGCACAACCGAGACCCCTCTGCAGCATGGCAGTCAAGTTACAAGTCACACGAGGGTCATCATTTAATTTGTCTTTTGCAGCTCATCATGATTTGGTTATTTTACGGCTCGAGCTATGTGGCTGCTCCAGATGGCAGCAGGACACCAGGACTGTCTCGCACCCGGGATGGGCTGTTGGTGGCCGAGCTGGATTTGAAACCTCTGCCGCCAAGTCAGCGACAAATGGAATTTCAGGTAGGCATCTGTCTCGCATCAAGAACAGCGAGGATGCCTCACTTACGCGCAGAGGCAACTGAATCAATCTTGTTGCTTGTCATTTCTTTCAAATGCTAATCATGGGTCCCTCCAGTAGAGGAGAATAGGGGGGTAGGTCACTTAGATGCCAATCTGAGAGCTGTGTAACATTTCTTCTTTGCAGATGACAGGAAGATATGAAATGTATGCGGAAGAACTTGGCAAGGCCCATGCAGGAGGACTTCCCGTCCCAACATCATCACGGAATGAGCATAGCGTTCATCAGCAACTGACTGCACAAGTCCAGTGTAGGAAAGGTTCACACTGTTTACCCATTAAAAAAAAACCAAAACCATTAACTCAGGGTTATGCAGAGCCAAGTCCCCACAGTGCTTCCTCGTCCTGCCATGCACTAGTGCTTTCCCACATGTCAATGGGGCTTTTGGGAAGTACTCAATAGGACAAGCAAAGCACGGACTAAGCAAGGGGAGCAGGACTGCTTGTTCTAAACGCGTCCAAGTTGCTACTTTACATCCAAGGACTGCCTTGAATGAATCAGACCGGCACTTTGTACATTTAAAAATAATCCACGTAGCTGCTTTTATGTTAGTGGGCAACATTGTAGAAGATGATCAGTCTTCCGTGATACATATACAACAACCCCCCCCCCCCCATTTATAAAATACATTTAAACCTAGACCACGCCACACTCCCTCAACCCCACTTAAACCTCAAAAGTATCAGCCATTAATTAACTTGCAAATGTGGCTGTAACCTGCGGTAAGAAACTGCCAAAAGAGAATATGGAGTACGATGTGGAGAAGAAATCCTCATTCAGCTCCCACTTCAGGCATGGCTGCAGCACCTCGAGGGAAAAGGACAGTATACACAAAAAAAGTGACAAGAAGCAGGGGCCACCTTAGAGTCTATGATGTGGCACCCACCTCTTGTCATTTTGGCTACAGCAGCCTAACATGGCTCTCTCTCTCTTCAGTAAGGTCCCCTTTCTGAATTCTAATTTGATTCTTCATGAACGCTTAGTGTGTAAAGTTTTTAAGAGCACGTCCTGCTTAGCTATGTCCATCACTACAAATGAGGGTGCTGCTGTGCTGATCAGCAGCAAGGCCCATGCAGGCATGAATACAGCACAGACAGCTGAAGTGCAGCCCGCACTCGCCTCTGAGCAGGAGAGGTCTGGATCTCAGCCTGTGGAATAGCCTACAGCTCTCCTAGTTACCAAGGACACCTCTTATAGCCCACATCTAGCCTTTAATTTCTCCACTGGAAACTGGATATTCAAGCCCAATTCTTTCTTCCATGGACAAAATAAATAAAATCAAGAAACATCAAGAGCCACCTAGGAAAAGAATATGCAAAGAGAACCAACTACCAAGCCCTTCCAGTAAATGTACATCCAGACCCTGGCAGGGGCCATTAAAAAAAGTACCTGTGCTGCAGTGATAAAGTTATGCAAATGAAAGAAAGCCTTTGCTTCAGCTCTTAAGTTATGACAGTCCTATTGCTTCAGTTTGCCCGTCGCTGCTAATCCAGAAAAAGAAAAAAAGATGTGTGTGAAGGGATAAAATAGCTGCTCCATTTTTTCAAAGTTTAAGAGATTTAATATTTAGAACAAAGCCTTTTGCAGCAACAGACTCAGCTTTTTAAACACTGGACTAGAGGGCAGTCGGGCCCAGTAACCCCTCAGAGCCAGCCCATTTTCTAGACGATCCACAGTGAATGTGCACGGAATAAATCTGCACATTCTGGACCTTCAAACATTTATTGTGGAGATCCTGAAAAGCCGACTGGCTGTGGAGTCAATAGGACAAGTTTAGGAACATCTGCTGTAGGAATCTGCATGGAATCTGCCCAATTGCCTGGTTCTTCTAGGCTTATTCATAGAAACATACAGCATGGCCCACCCATCAGACTGCTCTCACCTTTACAATGCCCAGCATTGATCCCAGGTTCCTCTGGGCTTAATTCATAGAAACATACAGCGTGGCCCACCCATCAGGCTGCTCTCACCTTTACAATGCCCAGCATTGATCCCAGGTTCCTCTGGGCTTAATTCATAGAAACATACAGCATGGCCCACCCATCAGGCTGCTCTCACCTTTACAATGCCAGCATTGATCCCAGGTTCCTCTGGCTTAATTCATAGAAACATACAGCGTGGCCCACCCATCAGACTGCTCTCACCTTACAATGCCCAGCATTGATCCCAGGTTCCTCTGGGCTTAATTCATAGAAACATACAGCGTGGCCCACCCATCAGACTGCTCTCACCTTTACAATACCCAGCACTGATCCCAGGTTCCTCTGGGCTTAATTCATAGAAACATACAGCGTGGCTCCACCCATCAGACTGCTCTCACCTTTACAATGCCCAGCATTGATCCCAGGTTCCTCTGGGCTTAAATCATAGAAACATACAGCGTGGGCCCACCCATCAGACTGCTCTCACCTTTACAATGCCCAGCACTGATCCCAGGTTCCTCTGGGCTTAATTCATAGAAACATACAGCATGGCCCACCCATCAGACTGCTCTCACCTTTACAATGCCCAGCATTGATCCCAGGTTCCTCTGGGCTTAAATCATAGAAACATACAGCATGGCCCACCCATCAGACTGCTCTCACCTTTACAATGCCCAGCATTGATCCCAGGTACCTCTGGGCTTAATTCATAGAAACATACAGCATGGCCCACCCATCAGACTGCTCTCACCTTTACAATGCCCAGCATTGATCCCAGGTACCTCTGGGCTTAATTCATAGAAACATACAGCATGGCCCACCCATCAGACTGCTCTCACCTTTACAATGCCCAGCACTGCCTCAGAGATCGCCTCTATCAGTCCCAGGCTTTCTTGAATTTATTCCAGGAATTTTTTTTTTTTAAATTCCAGTTTAGTTTTTTGCCTCCACTACCGCCCTTAGAAAGGTGTTTAACACTAGATTAGCCAACTTTTTTTTTTTTACACCCTAGAACAGATACCAGCATGTTTTGATGCCGCTTTTATTTTACGCTCTATGAATGAAAGAAAACAAGTGTTTATAGTGAATGAAATGATGCTCTGTTAGACACACGTGTCAGAGCACAGCCCAAAGTCACAGCCCTTCAGAAGATGAATCAGGAGGAGTGGAAATGGAGAGGATGCGCCGGCATGAAGACAGTGCTGCTGCCTGTTTTAGGGTATAGGAGCTGTGGAGGGGGCCAAAGCTCAAACATTATGAAAAGCCACCCACTTTCAAGCCAGTGCTATCATGGCCATGGATTGTGCAGGCCTTTGTTCTAGTTAAATCAACAGTAACAGGAAATATTTATTTTTGCATGCAAAGGGTAATCAGGGAATTAACTCCTTGGATTTTCAAACAGTTTGAGAACTTCCATTCCAATTACAGCTTGCCTCTTGAGCATTACTTATACTTTTGAGATATCTCCCCACCTCCCCTCGTTTTATAGGGCTTTTGCTTTAACCCATCTCCCATTTTGGTAGTCCTTGTCCAGGCTGAGAGAGGCCCTCCACAATCAGACAATATTCCAGGTGAGGTCCCACGCATGACCCGTACAGAGCCATAACCACCTCCGTTTTGCTGCTGGGTATTCCTCTCCCTCTGCACCACCTTATCGCACTATTTCACTACCTAGAGATCAGCAGGCATGAATGGGGGGGGGGGAAAGAGTACCTGCTCCTGTCCCATGCGCACTCTGCTCCCTGATATTTTTGCATAGGGAGTGTATGACCCTGCACCTTGTACAACATTTAGTTGACAAGCACTTAATCACCCCTTGAGTCGTCTTCGCTCTCTCATTTTGTGTACTTCCTCAGTCAGGTCCATTCTGGTGCAGATCTTTGATGACAAGACAAAAAGATGAGTTTTTCCTACCAACCACTCTGCAGTATCCCTTATGAAAATATTGATTTCCTAGCATGTAGCCAGATGGACTCAGCATCAAGGGGTTGTGCTCCCCTGCCAGCAGAGTCTTATTGACTCCACAGCAGATGGAGACTGAGTCAAGTTTCAAAACTGACATCACCCTAGATATACTCCTGCAGTGACCACAGCCCTTCAACATTTCCCCATGCTCCAGCAGATGTGGACATGCTTTCCCTATGAGGAGCGCTGTACCTTTAGGAAGAAATTCTACTTTTCTCCAATTTACAAGACTGAGCCCCGCTGTCCTGCGGTGAAACCTAAAGGTCCCTCTCCCAGTTGAGAATGCCTGAGGTGATTTCCGAGGTCCCTCAGAGGTGTGCCTTGGTCTGGTAGCCGGTTCCCGGCGTGGACTGCGCTGCTGAAAGGCAGCGGGTGCAGGAAGCTGAGTGCGGTGGTGACGGCCAACGCCCTCTTCACCCGCAGCCAGAGACTGTCTCTGTACTCATATGGGCTCCGCGCTTACCAGCTAAGTTTAAAAAAAAAAAAAAAAAAAAAGGAAGATTTTCCTTCAGAGAAGGGGGGTTTTGGTAAGATTTCCTCCGGTCTCCTTGCTCAGCGTACTATTTCAATCCTTTTCCTGATCCCTTTGGGGCATAGGGAAGTGGACATACGAGCGGGGTCCTCCCGTCCATATCTCACAACGTGAAGGTTCCCCGATTCTTCAGTCATAGAAGAGATCCGTGGTCCCTGGAGATTGAAGCTCTCATTCAGACTGGGCCGGAAGAAGAGTTGCTATACTCCTTCCCTCCGTGGCCCCTGCTAGGCAGGATCATTCGCAGAACCGAGCACCACAGGGGATTTAGTTCTATTAGTAGCTCGAGATTGGCCCGGGCGTCTATGGTATGCGGACATGTGGAGACACCCATACCTCCCACTGCACAGGGACCTGCTACAGCAAGGACTGGTCCTTCACAAGGATCCGACTCGATTCTGTCTTACGGTCTGGCGCATGCCCGATGAAGCAAGGATATTCTGCGGTGTTAATTGCCATCTTACTCCATGCTCGGAAGTTCTCCATGTCCCTAGCGTATGTGGGAGTCTGGAGAGGATTTGAGGTCTGGTGCGTGGAACGCGGTGATCCCCCTCAGATGGTCAAAATCCCACTTATTCGGGAATTTTTGCAGAACAGCTTGAATAAAGGTTTGGCCTTAACTATTCGAAGGTGCAGGTAGCAGCTCTCTCCTGTTTCAGGGGAGAGGTGAACAGAAACTCCCTATCTGCTCATCCAGCTGTGGTCCGTTTTTTTGAAAGGGGTGAAAGCACCTTCGTCACCTTGTGGAATCTTAATCCAGTATTGGAATGTGTGGCAGGGCCCTGCTTTTGGCTGCTTTGCAGTCTTTCCTTGCTTTTATTAACCTTGAAATCGGTGTTCCTGGTGGCCATATGCTCAGCCTGTCGCATCTCTGAACTGCAGGCATTGTGTCGGGGACCGTTCCTCTGGATGATTCCAGGAGCGTTACAGCTTTGTACCGTTCCATTCTTCTTGCCCAAGAGTTTCATTTGAATCAGTCCATTTTGTTGTTATCCCTAGATAAGCACAGGGATGCGGAAGAATACTGCCTCCTCCATCATTTGAATGGCAGTAGACTCTTAGTGCAGTATCTGGAAGTTTCAGAACTGGTCCTAAAGATGGACTGCCAGTTTGTCCTTCACAGTGGAAGAAAGCAGAGCGAACCAGCTTCGCGGGCTATCATAGCCCGCTGGATAAAGGAGGTGGTCACGGGAGCCTATGGGGAGGCAGGAAAGCCATTACCTTCTCAGGTTAAAGCTCATTCCACCAGGGCTCAGCCAGTCTCATGGGCGGAAGTTAGACTGCTGTCCCGTTGATATCTGCCGAGCTGCGATGTGGTCCCATCTTCACACCTTTTCCAGGTTCGAGCACCTGGACGTATAGGCATGAGAAGACGCAGCCTTTGCAAGGGCGGTATTAACCCGACCACGGGCAGCCTTCCACCCCGATCAGTAGCAGCTTTTGTACATACCATTGAGCCTGAGTCCATCTGGCTATATGTTAGGAAATGGAGAATTACTTACCTGATAGTTTTATTTTCTTTAGTGTAGACAGATGGACTGAGCATCCTGCTGCCAAGGATTCACCCATGGAGTGGTTTTCAATTCCAAGAGATTATGGGTAAACTGTCATCCAGCTCCTAGATCAGGCCACTTATAATCTTACTGTGGTTCAGTGTTTGGTTGAGTACTGTTATGGTTATCTGTTTTTAATCAAGTTTTTTTTCAATAGTATGTCCACAGTGGCTTTTGAAGAGAATACTGAAGTGCTGAGGTCACTGCAGGGTGAATGCAGCTTTGAAACCTGAATCTGTCTCCCTCTGTTGGCAGGGGAGCACAATCCATTGGTCCTGAGTCCATCTGTCTACATTAAGGAAAACGAAATTATCAGGGAAGTAATTTCTCCAATGGAATGAGGCCCAGTACTGAGGCACCAAGCATCTGCTGCCTGCGGCATGAGTTCCATTTACTGCTACTCTCTCTCCTTCCACCAGGTTCTAACCCAGTCAGCCATCTTGGGAGCCAGCCCTAAACCATTCTATGCCTCTTGTTAGGCAATGGTAAAAGCCTAGAAATGTTTTCATAAATAAGTGTAAACCCCTCCACTGCTCACCCAGTCAAAAGAAATTGATTACATCTGTTTGATGCTATCTCCCTCTGCTAAAACCATACTGCCTCAGATCCTGCAATCTGCTCGATTCCAGATACTTCACTATCCTTTCCTACATTACCATTGTCTTCACATTCATTTTTTAAATTCTTACATTAGATGAGCTCTGACCATCCCTTTCAGGACAAAAATCCTGCCAGCATCACAGGCCGTCTGTGCCACAGCTGAGTCAAACCCTAGCAGCTTCCTAGGGTTAATGCACAGTGCCAGCCAGTTTGGTATCTGCATGGGTGAGAGCACAATGCCCAGGATGTGGTGGTTTTCTTACACCAAGAAGCTACACACACACACAACATACTTCCATGATCATTTTCACATCAGTCATTTAATTAAGAAAAAAAAGTTGACTGTTCACACTGCCACATAGGGTTTCCCTATTCTTACAAGTTTAAAGATTTAGCAAGACTTCTGTTTGAACAGCAGGAAGCAAATGCATACAGTACAGTGAGCCCAGCGTGTTCCACTTGTGCAATAGCTCAGCTCTAGACTTTGGAGAGTCCGACTCCACTCTTTGCTCCCCAGGGTTTCATCCCCCCTCTTAAGGACACAAAGAGAATCTACCTAGATAAGCCCCCTCCCCTATCCAGTACCCTGCAGTGGCCATGCCCAGAGTCTGTGGGCACTGTTCACTGCAGGGTTAAACAGAGGCAAATAATTTAAAATCCTATGGGAAAAGACAAACAACGCTCCTACTGTTCCACAGATGCTTTGTCCTCTTCTCCCTCAAGTATGTACGGAGTAAGTGCAAAGAACAAGAGGTAAATTAATGAACAGCAAACAAAACTCAGAAGCACCTTGACATTTCAATAACAGCTAATGTTTTCAGCACAAATAACCAGTAAACAGAAACCTAGAACCAAGGAAGAATGATAATAAACGTTTAATTATAAATTATGAGATATTGATCTGTTAAGCACTTGTGATGAACTTATTTAAAAGTGACTGAAAGTTCAGGCTGGGGCCATTCTTCTATTACACATGCACATGGTATGCATCCATCTCTCTCCTCACCAGCTATGAGTACACTGGTCCTCTTTCCACCCTTAGTGCAGACACCTTACTCCTCCCCTCTCTTGGCTGCACACCCCATCTGTGTTATACATGGCATGGAGGCAATTTTCACAAGAGCCACTCATCGAGTTCGGTGGATTTTCAAACACAAGTACAAAGCACCCGCATACACTGGAGCCAGCTATTGCAGTGGGTTAACTTATGCAGCAAGAGCTATATGCATGCACTGGGAAATCCAACATACTAACTGCAGTTCCCCTGACCAAGCCATCTCCCAGATCACCCACTTCTTGAACGACTCCGTCAAGCCACCTTCATTTCTCCCTTTGCTGCCTTGTCCTCCATAGGCTGCTCTTCGCCTCTGACCTGCTGCTGCCCACGTGATACTATGTAGTGATGTATGCCCAATAGGCGAGGAAGTGAACATCACAGCAGATTTGGACTTATTTCAACATTTCTTAAGTGTGAATAATCAGACATGGACTTCCCCAAAGGCAGAGTCTATATTGGTTTCTGGTGATTATTCTCCCCCCTTGAGAGAAAGTGCAAGTTTCGATTTGTTTAAAAATAAATAAAAAATGCAGAGCTCAGTGTCACCCTTGCATGGAGTACTGTATCGTGCACTAAAGGAAGCTGGTGGGAAAGAGGGAGGGGCAGTAGTGGGCTGAGAACCAGAGTTCAGATCTCACTTCCCCCACCGAGACTCCTTATGACCTTCGGCAAGTCTCCTCTCCTGTAGCCTCAGGTACCTACTTAGATGGTAAACTCTAGGGTGGAAGGGGTGGTGATGGTAGAAGAGGGATTTGTACCTGAATACCAAGGAGACTGTAACCTGCCTTCAGCATTATGTGGATAGGCACATAAATATCAGAATAAAAGGTGTTCAAAGGCATCTAATGACAACTCATAAGACAATAGCTAATGAGACATCAACATTTTCTTTTACCACTTTTATATTAAAAAAAAAAAACCATTGACTTCCATTTTATAATGGAAATGTAGTTGCTTCTCTGAAAGCAGGCCCTCCAGCGGCAACACTTCCTTCAGCCTCTGCTAGTTATTATTCTTGGCCAAAGGGTTGCTGTTTTGCCTCCGATCATTTTCCCTGACGCAGAAATGCATTTGTGCCTTGGGAGTAAAGTTGCACGTAGTGTTGCAGTAGGTGACGCAACTTCTTCCACCTTGCTGATCCCACATATCCCAAGATAAGCTGCTGTGCTGACCCCACCGACCTCAAAGCAAGCAGCAGTGTCCAAGCAGAGAGGTCAGCTGTCCACATAGATGAAGAGAATGTCCTCGTCTGTGCCATAGCTGCGCCTGGCGTCCTCAAAGTTCCTGATGCTGGTGCTGCACGTTCCTGCAGGTGAGCAGAGCAGAGCCATGGAGAATCCCAGCCACTCCTGCAACCCTTTCCCTTTAGGATTTTGTGCCCCCTACTGACCGTCTTACAGCTCTGTGGTTTTCCACTTCCTGTACAGGGACACTACATCTGCCCCCTCCATCTATAAGGGGGCCATGGCCGCAGCTGCTCTCACTTGTGTAACTATTTCTAGTACCTCCTTCTCTGTAAATACCAAACAAAGGACTTGGCTTTCTCTTTAGCTTAGAGTCCCCCTTTGGTTTTAGCCTCTCCTACATCTAAAGGAGTTCTCTTTTTTTTTTTTTTTTTTTTTTTTTTTTTTTTAATTGATGGGCCTGGCTAAGTTGTCTGCTTTCTGCTAAGCATCCTTTCTTCTGCCTCTGGTTTCTGAATGCTGGTACCATCTTTCCTTGCTAACCTGCCTTCCTTTTCATGTCAGACCAAAGAATCCCACTAGGGTCTCCCCCTCACCGTGAGGTCAGCCTTCCTACAATCCAGGACCCTAGTCAAGTCTTAGTTTGAATCAGTTCAAGTCACATCAGAGTTTAATAGTGACCTGCACAGAACGGTGATTGCTAAGGGTTCCCTTTCCATGAGCGCAGTGCACAGGTGAAACAGGCCCTGGAATCTGAGCAGCTTTGGAAAACAATGTTCTGACTGCATAGCACATGTGATCACAGCTGCAAGGGCCCTCTGGTGAATACAATAACCAGGAGACTATCAAAGCTTTAGGACCAATAGCAAAGTCTAAACTTTTGTTACTGTCAATTTTAACAAGTAAACTAGGCAGATAATGAGCCATAGATCTCTCTGGAGACTGTTCCATGGGGTTTTTCAGTCAAATACTCACGATCTGCATAGGCTGGATTGTTGTAGAAGATACTCTCCGTGGATTTGTTGTAGCCACACAATACCACAAAATGGCCCTGATAGTCTGGGCTTCTGCAGAAGCACTTCTGGCCAATGGGGAGGAAGCAGCAGTATTTGACTGGGCTGGAGCAGAGGTCACACAGCAGCAGTACCGCATTCACCAAGACAATAGCGATGTGGCCCTGTGCCAGGTGCTGCTGCAGGTCCTGTACTGTCACGGTCCTGCAGAGAAGGTTGAGAGGCAGCAAGTTTTATTACCAAGCACCTACATGTATGCAGCTTATTCCACAAGTGTGGCTGAGTGATTAACCACCCAGGAAGGAATCTGGGGAAGCCCCTCCGTAGCGATATACTTCTAATCTTATTTGTTTTCATGCTGGTTGTTGAAGCTATTATTCTTGCCAAGTTGAAGAAAGCCTCATTATGCAGGAGTGCCCCTAACCTCAGCTGGCAAAAACCCATCCACACATTGTGGCCTCCACATTGCTCTGCACCTCCCCCTGTAATCTATTCAGAGTCAGAAGGGGGGCCATTAAGGTTAGAGGCTCACTGGATTTCCTTTCTGCTCAGGGAGTGGACACCCAAGTCCCCCTAATCTCTCATGCTAGCAGGACATGGGTGCCTTCAGACAGTGTCCCTGGTCCATCACTCCAGATCACAACACTTCTGGTACATAAGGCTGGGAGAAGGAAGATACTACCAGCAGGTGGCCTTCCTGGCCCAGCCCTCCACACCCTCCCCATGTACCAGGAGGATACTGCCACCAGCAGACAGCTTCCCTGGCCCATCTCTCTTAAGTTATTCCCTCTTGCTGAGTAGTAGGTTTTTTTTGGTTTTTTTTTTACAATCCTAACAGAATCAAGTAACTGTTCCCTCTCCCCCCCTGGGGGGGGGGCCCAGAGGAAGCCAAAGTTATCTGCTACCAGCTAAAACCCAAAGCTGCACAGCTGTATCTGGTAACTGAATGATATGCCCGAGCCCCCTTTTTCCCCCAGTGATCACACTACTAACAGCACAGTTTAGTCCTGGGGGGAAATCTGCACTACTGCGGAAAATGGCAGAGGAGACCCTGGCATGCTGCGAACAGACCGTGCGAAGATGAAGGCCCCGACGCATCATTCGTGGCCAAGATGAAAGCCCCAGTGAGAGTGAATGTGTGTGAGAGAGAGGAGAGGGTGAGAGAGCAGGGAGAGGGGTGTGAGAGCAGGAGGGTGTAAGAGCATGGGAGGCGAGAGAGCTTGAGGGGGTGGGGGGGGATATGCTTGACTGCGGGTGCCAGAGAGAGGGAGCCTATATGAGGAGATTATGAAGGTGTGTGTGTGTGTGTGTGAGAGAGAGTGAGAATGAGAGTGAGAGAAAGGGAGCTTGTGTGGGTGTGTATGCAAGAAAGAGGGCCCTGTATGAGGGGCTGGCGTGTGTGCGAGAGAGTGAGGGAGCCTGTATGAGGGTGTGTGTATGTGTACCAGAGAGAGGGAGGGACAGAGGGAGCCTGTGTGAGGGGCAGTACTGAGAATGGGGTCAAAGTCTGGGACTGGCAATAGAGTGGAAGGGATTGAGCCTAGAGGTGAAAAGGGAGAAGATACTGGCAGGTGGAGGAGTTGGGCCCTGAAAGGGCAAAGTGGCCAGGGGAGTAGGGAGAGGAAGTGGAAGGGTCACTCTTACAGAGAATTTCTAGGGAAATTCTGCTCAAAATATTTAAAATTATGCTTCTTTAAGTAATAACTTTTCTGTAATTTAAAATGTAATTACTTAAAGACTGTCATGTAAATTGTGTTATTTTGACCAATATAAAGTTTGCAGAATTTTAAGTTTTTGTGCGCAGAATTCCCCCAGGAGTAACAGTTTGAGAGCCTACATTGGTGCTTGGATGTCACTGGTAACACCAACTTCTACAGAAGAGCCCAGGAATGAGCACAGGATCAGGGATCACTAGACACCAAAAGCAGCGCTTCACCCCCATGAAACCAGCGGGCTCAATGCATTGTTCCTCGGCACGTGACTTAGCTGCACTGAGGATTTCTGTTCGAGGAGGGGGTGTGCTGCCAGTTAAGGAGTACATACAAAGATGACGTTTCCACCCTTTGCATGTGCTCTGCACAAAGCAGGCAACAGTTAACCATGCAGACTGAGAAGGCGTGTTTCTACTCCGAGAACTGGTGCAAAGCCTGGAAACATTGTTAACTCGCCACAGCTACTTCCTCACTGTGTGTGAACAAGGAACTGAATCACTGAAAAGAAATGCAAAAGGATGAAGGAGAAAAGAAATCTCACCGTTTCTCCACTAGCACCCCACTAGCTTTTGCTTGTGCAAATAGCTGGTTCACTCTGTTCTCTTCTGTGTCAAAATGTTTCCTATAGAAAGACTGAGCAGAGAGAATAATAAAAGGTTTATCTCGCATCAGCAACGAGAGAGCTCTGGCTTTGGTGGGGGCTGGAGTGCGCCTGACCTGGTTCTTGTAGCCCTTGTCCACCCCGAGGGTCCGCGTGCAGAGTCTGTGTTTCACGCCAAAGTGCCACATCAGGTAGGCCAGGTCAATAGTCCAGATACTCTTACTGAGGTGCAGCTCCTGCAGGGCCATCTGAAACTCAGCTTCACTCAGCTGATTCAAGTACCTGCGAAGAGAAGGCACCAGACAAAGCCATCAAGGCAGCAACTCACACTGCTGTAGGAGAACCAATGCCAAGCAGGACCACAAAAAAAAAAAAAAAAAAAATCCCTGTGACTCAGGCAAATAGTACAACTTAGGTTTACAACACGTTTCATAGCCACAGAAACAAAAGGAAAATTGGTTCTTACCTGCTAATTTTCGTTCTTGTAGTACCACAGATCAGTCCAGACAGCTGGGTTTTGCCTCCCCTTCCAGTAGATAAAGTTTTGAAGGCACTGCCTCTTAACCTGGTGTGCCACCTGCACCACTTCAGTATAAATCTGTACCCAAGCGAGATAAAATTCACCTAAAACTTTGAACACAACCTTTCCCATAAACGAGCAGAGGAATAAGGTAAGAAAAACCAATAACCATCAGAAAAAAGAACCTGTGCCATTCTTCAGAGATGCACAAAGAGGTAAGAATGTAAACCGAGGTGATGTATGTCTATACGTACCGCGGTATAAAAGAATCTATAAATAAATAAATAAATAAAATAAATAAGAAATACAGACAGGACGAGCGGACTCTCCATGCTTTTCCACTCTCCCAGGCAGGCGTTTGGACTGATCTGTGGGACTACAGGAACGAAAATTAGCAGGTAAGAATGAATTTTACTTTCCCTGTACGTACCCGGATCAGTCCAGACAGCTGAGATGTGCCAAAGCTTCCCTAACCGGGTTGGGACTGTGAGAGTCCTACTCGAAGAACACTTGCCCCAAAATTGTGGATGTCTGGACATCCAAACAGTAGTGTCTGGAAAAGGTATGCAAAGACTTCCAAGTAGCCGCTCTGCAAATCTCCTGAGGCAACACCATCTGAGATTCTGCCCAAGAGGTCACCTGGGAACGTGTCGAATGAGCCTTTAACCCTTATGGAAGGGGACGACCACAGGAAATGTGAGCGGACATGATCGCTTCCTTTAACCACCTAGCAACATTGGCTTTAGAGGCTTTCTGCCCTCTTCTGGGACCACTCCAGAGGACGAAAAGGTGGTCAGACATCCTGAAGCTGTTAGTTCCCTCCAGGTATTGCAGCAGGGTGCAGCGAACATCCAGAAGTCTCAACTCCGAAGTGCGAGGCGAACCAAGCTCCAGATCCATAAAAGCTGGGAGCTCCACAGCTTGGTTCAAATGAAAGGTGGAGACCACCTTAGGCAAGAAGGAAGGGACCGCTCGCAATGACACCCCCAAATCCGTAATCCACAGAAAAGGGTCTCTACAGGGCAGGGCTTGTAGCTCTTGAGACCCGCCAGGCAGAACAGATAGCCACCAAGAAGACTACCTTCAGAGTAAGATCTTTGATTGAAGCCTTCCTCAGAGGTTCAAAAGGAGCGGTGTACAGGCTTCTGAGAACAAGATTTAATCTCCGGGGGGGGGGGGGGGGGGGGGGACGACAAACCTGGCAAGCCGGAGGCTTCAAGTGTTTCACCCCTCGCAGGAAACAGCTAACATCTGGATGAGCTGCCAAACTGGTCCCATGAAGCTTGCCTTGTAAACAGCTCAGAGCTGAGAGACTTGGACTCACAGGGAACTATAAGATAGGCCCTTCGTCAGACCCCGCTGCAGGAACGCCAGGATCTGCATCACCGATGCAACGTGTGTTCCGTACACCAAGACTCAAAGACCCGCCATACTCTGACAGGCTAAGTAAGCAGAGGTTTTTTGAGCTTGCAACAGTGTGGAAATCACGTCTTCCGAATATCCCTTCTTCCTCAGAGTCCGCCTTTCAAAAGCAAGGCTGCTAGACAAAAGCGATCCACTTGATCGAAAAATATGGGACCTTGTCGGAGCAGATTCTGTAGATGACCCAGCATCAGGCAAGGTTGATTAGATCCACAAACCAAGGCCTTCTGGGCCACTCCGAGCAACAAGAATCACCCATCCCGGGTGACATTCTATTCTTATTAGAACCTTGCTCACAAGAGGCCAAGGAGGAAAACACGTACCCTAGCACCTCGGTTGGCCAAGGTAGAATTAGGGCATTTATGCCTTCTGCCCTATGTTACCTTCTGCGACTGAAGAAGCATGGGGCCTTGGCATTCTCCCTCGTCGCCATCAGATCGATGTGAGGAGTTCCCCACCTGCGCAAAATGAGCGTCATTGCCTCCTTGGAGAGCTCCACTCTCCCGGGTCCGGTTGCTGACGAGTGAGGAAGTCTGCTTGGATGTTGTCGGATCTCGCAATGTGAGACGCCACCAAAATTGCTAAGTTCTGCTCCATCCAAGTCATGAGTAGGTCCGCTTCCAGGGCAATTGTTGTAGGCCACCATGGTCGCATTGTCTGACAGAATTCGAACCACTCGATTCTGCAACAGAGGGAGAAACTCCATGAGCGCCAATCTCACCGCCCTGGTCTCCTGGCGATTGATGGACCAGGAGGCCTCCTCCTCTGTCCACTGCTCCTACACTAATAAAGATTGGCACACTGCCCCAACTAGAGAGGCCGATGTCGGTTGTCACCATGACCCAATGCAGTAGCTCGAGGTTCACACCACAGGCCAAATGCTCCCGATACAGCCACCATGAGAGTCTGGATCTGGCAGGCTCCGTCAGCGGAAGAGGAAGTAAACTGTTCTGACCTGGGGTCCCACCTGAAGAGGTCACATATGAGCAAAACACCCATGGAACCAAATCCAGGGTGGAGGCTGTGGAACCAAAGACCTGTAGGTAATGCCATGCTGTGGGGGGGGGGGGGGGGGGGGGATCTACATATCCAGAAATCTCTGGATCTGCGAAAACAGCTTGAACATGTGGTCCTCCTTCCAGCCCGGGTATTGAACTTTGCCTCCAAGAGCTCCAAGACCTGTGAGGGTGCAAGGTGGCTCTTGACGAGGTTGACTACCCAGCCCAAGGACTGGAAGAGGGTCCTACGGCCTCCACCGCAAGACGACAAAGATCTCGGGACTTTGCTCAGATGAGCCAGTCGTCCAAGTACAGGTGGACAAGAATCCCCTGCTTCCATAGCACTACCGCCACCATCATGACTTTGGTGAAAGTGCTTGGAGCTGTAGCGAGGCCGAAAGGAAGAGTGCAAAACTGAAAATGTTCTTCAAGGATCTTGAACCTGAGATACCTCTGGTGATCTTGGCATATCCCAATGTGCAGATACGCCTCCGTGAGGTTTAGAGAGACCAGGAATTCTCAGCTATGGACAACTGCTATAGCGGGGCACTCTGTTCACCTTCTGCAGCTCCAGGATGGGCCAAAAGGTCCCCTCCTTCTTTAGGACAATGAAATAAATGGAGTAACATCTGCCCCTGCTCTTCCATAGGGACGGGAACAATGGCCCCCAACATCCACAGTCTTTGGATGGTCTGGTGGACTATGCACTTCTTTGCCGCAGACATGCAGGGGGAGACCATGAACAGGATTCTTAAAGGGCGAGCAAATTCTAAAGTGAAGCCGTGCTTTATAACACTGAGGACCCAATGTTCAGAGGTGATTTTGGCCTAATCCTCGTAGAAGGTCAGCCGACCCCAGACGGGAAGAGTCGAGGAGTGAACCAGCCATTCATGGCGATGATTTTTGCCAGCACGAACCCTGTCCTGGTCCATCTTGGCTGGTCCTGCTGTTACAAAAGGACTGGGACCAGGGCTGAGACCTCCCCAAAGTCTGTCGCTGGCTAGCACTTGGAACTCTTCTCTGGCAGAAACGTCTTTGGCTCTGAAAGCGTGAGCAGACAGGTTGAAAACCCCTAGAGGTCTTGGGTCTATCCTCCGGTAACTTACGCACCTTGTTATCTCCGAGCTGCTTGATCATCTGTTCCAGGTCTTCTCCAAAGAGGAATTTGCCCTTGAAAGATAGAGCCCCCAGTTGCTCCTTAGAAGATGCATCCGCAGACCAATTGCATAATCACAAGAGTAGTCGGGCCGAAGCCACAGATACCATGGTCCCGGAAGAGGTGCGGATAGGATCATACAAGGCGTCCGCCCCATAGGCTACCGCTGCTTCCAAGCGCTCTGCTTGTTCCGACTCCCCCGGTGACAGGTCCTTAGCGCTCTGCAACTGTAGGACCCACCTTAAGCTGGCGTGGAGCATGAAGCTGCTGCATACTGCAGCCCAAATGCCCAGGGAGGAGACGTCAAAAATCCCCTTGAGGTAAACCTCAAGTTTGTGGTTTAGAGGTCCTTCAGGGCTGCGGACCCAGCAACTGGAATCGTAGTTCTCTTGGTGACCGCGGATACAGAGTCATCAACCTTCGACACCCTGAGCAGGATGAAAAGGGCCCCTTGGGGCCATGCCCCTCAGGGGTCCGGACTGTGCAGACACTAGGAGCCCCCAGAGTCTCAGAGGACTTGGCCCATTTACTGGGAGGCCCCCCATCCAAGTCCCGTGCCATAGGCCCTGTACGTTTAGCCATTGGGAATGGGTTGGCCTCGCCAGAGGGAACAGGATGGGCTGGCTGCGCTTTGTGCAGCGGCACGGAGTCTGATGCGGTTCAACAGGTACAGCCTCTCCACCGGGGAGGCACTGGGAACAAGTGCCCGACTGCACGCGCCGTGGGAACCTCTCCCCGCAGGAGGAGCAGTGGCACAAGTGCGGCATGAGGTCGCAGGAGACCATCACGAGGGATGCGCCTGAGTAGGAGGGAGCCTTGGCAGAGACTTACCCCATCGACCGGGAGCCCGGAGAACATGGGGCAGGAGAGAGAAAACCACTCCCAAAAACTGCCTGCTGCTCAGCCCGCTCTAAGACCTTTTTTTTTTTTTAAATAACTTTAATCCCAAACAAGAGAAAATGACACTAAAATACTTCCCTGTACAGTGAATGGCAGAGGCTCTCTCGGGCACCATGCTGGGGGGGGGGAGGGGGGGGGGAGCCAGTCCCCTAGCTATCATCCCCGGCGCACCAACCAGAGTAAATTTGGGGTCCCCGGCCCTTGCTTATTAACACCTTTGACTGGGAGGAATGAGCCCCCCAGGGCCTCACAATCTCCCAGAAGATTGTTTTTTTTTTAATCTAGGTACAAAGCAGGTTTTGCACCACATCCATCTGGTGGAGACAGAGAAATACTGAAGTGGTGCAGGTGGCACACCAGGTTAAGAGGCGGTGCCTTCAAAACTTTCTCTGTCTCCATCTGCTGGAAGGGAGGCAAAACCCAGCTGTCTGGACTGGTCCGGGTAGGGGAACGCCATACAAATAAAATCTGATAATTCTATTTTTAGAATGTGCTATGTTACCAAAGTCCCTTTATTTATAGCAGTTTCAGGTCAGTTAATTCAACAGTGCAAAAGAATGGCACTTACTGCAGAACCATCCTGGAACAGGCCAGACCACAGTCCCAATGATACATCTGCTGAATCACGGGCACCTTCAACCGGATGTGCTCATCTGTGAAGACAAACAGCAATGCAGCAGGAAAAAAACCCATCTACTCCCTCCAGTCATGGGCTCAGTCCTGTAGTAACTGAGAGTCAGGGACAGTAACGTAGCTCTTCGTTGGGGGAGGCAGAAGGGGCAGGGGATAGGAATGCAGCCCATCTCATGGAAGTGGAAACGGGTGTGGGGGCAGTAATGTATCGCTGCCCTTGGAGATGGGGGCAGTAATGTAGCCCAGCTCTTGGAAGAGGGAGGAGCAGGGGGCAGTAATGTAGTCCTGCAGGTGGAGGTGGTTGCAGTGATGTAACCTCATTCGTGGGGGTGGGGACAGTAATGTAACCCAGCCCTTGGGAGGGGAGGGCCTATTTTTAAGGCGGGGGGGGGGGGGGTAATAATGTAGTCCTGCAGGTGGAGGTGGTGGCAGTAATGTAACCTCTTTCATGGGGGCGGGGGCAATAATGTAGCGCTGCTCTTGGAGGTGGGAACAGGCGCTATCCCCAGTTCCCAAGAGGTTCAAGGGTCTGCCGCTGACCTGTTGGCTGCTGGTCGGGCGGCTCTTCCGCTCCCTCGCCTTCTCTCGGGCTCTTCATTTCCTGCTGTTTCGGTCCGGCTCAGGGGATGCGGGAGAACCAATGTCGAGACCGCCCCCTCTCCCTCATTCCTCCCGGTCCTGCGCCTCCCCTCCCCCGGGGCCCGTATGACTATAAACAAAGCCTCCCCTACTCCCTCTCAATGCCGCTCGTCGGCCCTTTAAGGGAAGCGCAGCTGCGACGTCATTGGAAAGCGCGATGCGGATGCCTGACGTCATTCCGCCGAGGGGTGGGGCCGAACATAGGTTTTGTGTCCCCGGAATTGCTGTAAATACTGTCTATATGTAAATATATAAATGATTCACCCCCAGAGACCTCGCTCATTCCCCGGTGTAAGGATACTATGGAGCCCCTCCCATACCCCGGTGTTAAGGGTACCACGGAGTTCCTCCCCCTCAGAGACTCCGCCCATACCCCGGTTTAAAGATACCGTGGCGCCTAATGCCCTAAGGATCCTTCCATGTTCCGGATTAAGAGCCACATGGAGTCTCTCTTCCTAGGGCACCTGTTGCACATCCTGGGTGTGAGGACTCCCATGGGGAGGCACCCCAGTCCCATGTCATTGGACTGGGGTGCCAACCGCTTTCCCTGAGGCACCCGTCTCATGCTGGACGTAGTAATAGTAGCTTCAGAAAACATTATTAGCATTGCATGTTTATATATGTTGCCAAACTAGTATACCTAATGTTAAATAAATGATAAAAGGAAAACATTACAAAATAACAGTGGAGTGAAATTACAGGTTATATAAAGTACAACAGAATTAAAATAGGTTTTAGTGCTGGCCTGAATTGACCCTGGTCAGGTTTCATTTCTGCCTGGTGGTATATTTTGCTGCTATAGCTGCTGTTTTTCTTGCTCATTTTTTTGTGGGAAGACTTTGATTTTCTCTGTCAACTTTGGGAAATGTGCATGTCTGATCTCTTTTTATTTTGTTTAGCACAAGAGGAAATGCATTTCTGTTTCTCCACTGTTGCACTGCATACAGTTTTCATGGGGTGTTCAGTTTAGTTTTTGTCTGCATCTTTTTATTTCTAGTCTGTGGTCATTTATCCTGTATTTGGTGAGAGACTGCCTGGTTTTTTTTTTTTGTTTTTTTTGCATTTGTGGCTGAGATGAGGTATTCTGCTAACATTTATTTTCTATGTAGGGATCTGTAGCAGTCCAGCTTGTTTTGTTTTCCAATCTGGATCTCCCAATAGGAGGTGTATTAGTCTTCTAGGGCACATTGTAACATTTGCATTGCTGCCCTTTCGTAGGTTGGTTTATCGTTGTTTGAGTTCTAGATGTTAGTGCTGGATTGGGATGGCAAGTTTGCTACATAGATACTGAGAATTATTTTTTCCATAGTAACATAGTAATAAAGGCAAAAAAGGACCAAATGGTCCATCCAGTCTGCCCAGCAAGCGTCTTATTGTAGCATCTGCTGCACCATGCAGGTTACCCTCATATTTCTCTAATTCCTCTTCCACCCCCTACCCCCGCCATCACTCCACAGATGCCTGGTAGTGGAGGGAATTTGTGTGGAAGTTATTGAGATGACACCAGAATTAAAATATTTTTTTGCATGGTGAATACTAAGGGGAAGGGTTCTAATTCTGCTCTGTACCCATGCATTAGAAAAGATATTAGACCAAATGACTGCCAGCTAGTGAGGTAAATGAGTTATTAAAGCCAAAAGGACATCTTTCAAAAACTGGAAAGTGGATCCAAATGACAAAAATAGGAAAAAACATAAGCACTGGCAAGTTAGATGAAAAGCATTAATAAGGCAGGCTAAAAGAGAACTTGAAAAGAAGCTTGCCAGAGAGGCAAAATTTAAAATATTTTCAAGTATATTTGAATCAAGAAGCCTGTGAGGGAATTGGTTGGACTGCTAGATGACCAAGGGGTAAAAAGGGGTGCTCAGGGAAGGCAAGGCCAAGCAGAAAAACTAAATTAATTCTTTGCTTCGGTCTTTACTGAGGGTATCAAGGCTATATCTACACTGGAAACCTTCTTTGAGGGCGATGATTCAGAGGAACTGAAGCAAATTCCGTGGGCACAGAGTGTCTGTTTGCAGAACTGGAGGTGTAGGATTTGTAGGAGATCTGTACCATTCTAGAGTCTGGAGTTAATGATAGAATCCAGATCTCACTCTCATATAAGAGGATTGGTTGAATGATGCTCTCGAATAATTTTAATAGTAGTTTTACTGGGTGGTTGCACATAGTAGATGACAGCAGAGTACCATTTGGCTCATCCTGTCTGCCCCACTATTCCTTTCTACATTGTTCTAGCTAAGAATATTTTCCAGCTGTTAGCCCTACAAACTTGACCACCTGCTGGACATTAGCCCTTATCCAAGCCAGTTTCCATGTTTTCCCTCTTTGGGTGGATGAGTGTACATGCTCCCATATGTATGGATTTATGAGTTTCGTAAATATGTAGCAGATTATAGAAACGTGGAAAACTCTACTAGTTGTGAATGAAGGTTTATGAGTGGCACCTCAGTGATCCTGAGGCTGCCTGAGCTGGAAACAGCCCGGAATTTTAATAAATGAAATAAAAACGAAAGCGTGAAAACGCAGGGTAAAAAATAAGAATGCTTTAAACAAAATAACTTTTTTATGCATTGTTTATGTCATTGACGCCGCCCTCTGATATCTAAGAAATTATTTCACAATTTATAAACTGCCTTTACAGCAAATCTGACTAAGGCAATGTAGCAGCAGCACCAAAGCAATAAGAATCAATCATAAACCACTGTTGTGCCTGGATTTTCGCTCTAACTCCATTCAATCCATGTGAGACTTCTGCAGAAAGCACACATTTGGAGATTTTCTGACAGCTCCTGACTTGCGGGAGGAAGAGTTCTCGTTTTGCAGAAAAGCTCCTTCCACACGACCTGGCAGGCAGGGGATCGAGATCTTCGTTTTCTATTCCCCCATGTTAAGGGCGGAACGCTGCTCCCTGCGCCCTGTTTCTCGTCGGCGTCGGCGCCTCTTAACGCTGCACCATCGCTAAGGTAAGAATAGGAGAAGCGGGCTTCCGGATCCGGTCTCCGGTGCATTGTGGGATAGGGAGCGCCATCGGAACGGTGAGCGGGAGCCACGCGCGGAAACGAGAGGGGAATGGATTAGCTAAACTTTAATTTACGGGGCACCCGGGAAAAGGTTTTTGGAGACTTGCCTGGCAGGACTCTGCCCCTCTTTCCATAGTGCCAGCTCTCCTTTTCGTCCTTCTCCTCCCCCAACCCTTACTGCTAACTCTTTGCTTCTTCTCTCCTCCCCCTCCTTATTGTCAGCTCAACTTCCTCCTATAGTGCCTCCTGTCCTTGCCCCCTCCGTTTAGTACCAGCTGGCCTTTCCTTACAACCCCTTGTCTGTAGTGTCAGCTTTCCTTCTCTCTCATGCTCCCTCCCTTTTTTCTAAGTAGTGCCAACTGTTTTGTGCCCCATACCCAAGTATTTCCAGATCTCCTTGAAATTGGGATGTTGGCTGGAAAACCAAGGTTAAGGAGATTTCAAAACAGACCTGCACAGTTAAGAATTTCATAGCTGCTCCTCTGTCATGATCTTATGGAACTGTATTTTGTTACAGGTGTAGAAAGTCATTGCTGCACACTCACAGATATGTCTATTGGAGTGCCTATCAAAGTTCTGCATGAAGCAGAGGGTCATATCGTAACATGTGAAACCAATACAGGGGAGGTATACCGAGGCAAACTCATTGAAGCTGAAGATAACATGAACTGCCAGGTATGGCCCTATCTTGGAAGAAAATATGTGCTGGATGTGCTTTGTGGCAGTCATGCTAGACTTAGATTCTCCAGATTTTGTGCTTAAGGGTGTAGAATATCTGTGGTAATGTCTCTTCTGTCTTGCATGACTAAACATGCATTCTAGCCATTATTCTTATTTTGTAGTGTGATGTGATTTCAGGGAATATTTGTACGATGTGAGGTGACAGATTATTTTCGAGAGGGAAGTGTTAAGTGGGATGCTTGAATGGTTTAATTCTTCATGTAAACATGAATTTCTAATGTGGGTTTTCTCTCTGCCAGATGTCTAACATTACAGTGACATATAGAGATGGGAGAGTGGCACAGCTGGAGCAGGTCTACATCAGAGGCAGCAAAATACGCTTTCTTATTCTACCAGATATGCTGAAAAATGCACCAATGTTGAAAAGTATGAAAAACAAGAACCAAGGTTCTGGTGCTGGGCGAGGCAAAGCTGCTATTCTCAAGGCTCAAGGTGGGTACTGGGGGGAGGGCAACTTCCAAGTGTTCTCTTATCTTTCTTAATGAAGAGTTTGGTGTATTTTCTGGATTATTTTTTTCCCTCCAAACACACAAGCCCACTTTTAGCATAAGTGCTGCTGGCTTCGGTGAGGTGGGGTGGTGGGTTTAGCTATCTATCGGGCCGATACAGTACAGTGCGCTCCGGTGGAGCGCGCTGTTAGCCCGCGTTTGGATGCGCGTTTTTGACGCGCTAGTTTTACCCCGTATTCAGTAAGGGTCAAAAACGTGTGTCCAACCCCCCCCCTCCCGAAACTAATAGTGCCTGCAACATGCAAATGCATGTTGATGGCCCTGTTAATTATTCCTGCGTGATCCAGAAAGCAAAATGTGCAGCGAAGCCGCACATTTTACTTTAAAAAATTAACACCTGCCGGCGCCGGGGAAGTGTACAGAAAAGCAGAAAAAACTGCTTTTCTGTACACCCTCCGACTTAATATCACAGCGATATTAAGTCAGAGGCCCCAAAATAAAAAAAATAAATAAAATTTTAAATGGGCTCGCGGCACGTGGGTCGGAAGACGGGCGCTCAATTATGCTGGCGTTCGTTTTCCAAACCCGTGGCTGTCAGTAGGTTTGAGAACAGACGCCAGCAAAATTGGGTGTTGGCTGTCAAACTCATTGACAGCCGCCGCTCCTGTCAAAAAAGAGATGCTAAGGACGCGCTAGTGTTCCTAGCGCCTTTTTTTTTTTTTTTTTTTTACCGTGGGCCCTCATTAGCATATTCTTCCCCACTGAATTGCGCGCACAGGAGAGTGGCCTGTGTGTGTGCAGGGAGAGCAGGCGCTCGCCTACTCTCTCGTGACTTTTACTGTATCTGCCCGTATGTTGTTCTACTGTCATCCCCTCCACTGTCGCTGACCAAAAATCTCACTCAGAACATCACTTATGGAGCAAGCTGATGACAAAGCCTTATGGCAGAGGTGACTAACTGCAGTCCTGGAGAGCCACAAAGAGATCTGGTTTTCAGGATATTTACAATGAGTACGTATGAGAGAGATTTGCATGCATTGCCTCCATTGTATGCAAATCTATTTCATGCATATTCATTGTGGATATCCTGAAAACCTGGCCTGTTTGTGGCTCTTGAGGACTGCAGTTGGCCACCTCTGCCTTGTGGTCTTTGCACTGCTGCACAATTTGATTCTGCACAAAGTACCCTGTTTCAGAAATCTAAAACTGTAGGAATTGAAACTTCCTGAGGTCAGGACTTGTCCCCTATTTTGCTTCTTGGAATTGCAGACAGGAGAAACATGCTGTGGAGAGTGTCCTTTCCGAGCCAAGGAAAGAAAAACTAGGCCTCTCAGTGTTTAACAACTGAATCCTCTTTTATTAACTCATTTCATCACGGTAAAAGAAACATTTAGATTAGGGATCTTGATGAAGGGCCAAATTTATAGGTTGAAATATCACTTTCACTGCAGAGAGGTATATGAATACATTAGGTACTATTTTTGAATTTTGGTGTGCCTAGTTATTTGCTTTTTGGCTTAACCCAAACTAAAGCTCCCATGTTCAGAGTGATTTTGTATAGGTTTTTTTGTGTTTATATCCTCTGCTCTGGTGTGCCTTCCTCTTGCTATTTTGAAAGCATGGAAATGTATATCCCCAGATGATGGGATCAATGGTTATTCTTGAGATTCTCTCACTATCCTTGATACATGGATTATGTAGTCCATAGCTACAGGTGCTGATGGTTGTGCTGTGCACCAGAGGTAGGTATGGCTTTAGCAAAAAATGTTTTTGCTGGGTGAGTTACTGAGCTATCTTTATCAGTCTATATGTAAGTAATTATCAGCTGCTGTTTGGCTCATTTCTGTGGACTCTGCAGTACAGTTGGAAAATAAGATGAGCTTAGATGCAGATTCCTCCCCATGGGACTGCACTGTCATAGTCACCTGGACACTTTCTGCGACGCAAGAGATTCTCTTGTGGTCTTTCTTTAACTTCCTGCTGTAAATTCTCAAATCACTGTAGTTTTCAGTCTGACTGCATTGGTTAGTGGTGCATGAGACTCTCCCCTTCATCTGCTGTCATCTCTTTACTACATAGTAGTATTGCACAAGGTGCTCGCTGAAGCTCTGGAAGGTTGGAGGTACCAGACATTCAACTTCTGTTTTATTTTTTTGTCTTCAGTGGCAGCAAGAGGAAGAGGCCGTGGAATGGGACGTGGCAACATTTTCCAGAAACGAAGATAATTTAACAAAAAATAGGCCAACAGTTTATTTGTATTTTTTTAATTCATTATCTTTTGTTAGCGAAGCTGCTGTGTAGGAACGATAACTTGATATTATTTGCTTTAATAAACCTCTTTCCTTATATAAAAAGATGGCGACTATTATGAATATAAATGTTTCACTTTGTGTTTTAAATGATTTGGTTCTTAAAGTTCCTTAAAAAGCAAAAAAAAAATGGCTTTGTGGTGGTTTATGTGGACAAGGCATGCAGAGGGTGATTGGAGCAGTGAAGAAAGAGTAAATGAGATGGGGGCAGCGAGGGGGAGTCACTGAGGGGATTGGGGTTGTTGTTCTTTTGCTGGGTACTGTTTACGAAAGACCTATGATTTTGGTGGTTAGGTTTTCCACTCGTTATTCAATCTGTGCTGGCCAGCATTGCTTAAATCTCTGCGAATGTATAGTATGGTCAGATGGAACAGTCTCATTGTAAGACTGGTGCTGGTAAGTCCTGCTTTAATGAAGGCAAAAGAAGCAGTCAGGCATGCAGTAGCCTCGTATCAGACTGCTGGCAGTGTATTCTTCTGTGGAAGATTCTTGCCTGTTCTGGAATAAGATCTGGCATTAGAGAAAAATTGAAACATCCATTCAAGTAAGCTGAATTCTGTGCAATACTGTGCCTTACGAGAGACCAACTGTCTGTATCTGCTGGTTTAGTAATAAGCTAACGATGCTGCTGCTACTACTGTTTATCATAGATGTGCATGAGACAATCCCTGCTCCATGGAATTTACAAAACATAAATGTCATGAAAAGTATTTGTGGCAAAATGAGGTTCTTTGTGCCTGTTGTGTTTTTCTTTTTGCACTAAGGGCTGCTGTGCTCTGCAGTTCTTGGCCAGATGGACCTAAACAAGTTAAACTTCATTGTATACCCCACTCTGAGGCTTGGAATGCATACTCCTCCCCCCCCCCCCCCCCCCCCCCCCCTCCCCATTCTCCACAAGGCGGTGTAATATAATGTTGGGCAGAAAGCCAGCACGTTGGGCTATCGTTGGTGGTACAGTACCAGTTCTATTGAGGACTTAATCCAGAACTCTCCAGTCTTGGCTGGGAGGGGAGAGGAGGCAGATCTGTACCAGCTCTACACTCTTGCACGGACAGCCTGACCTGGACTTCCTGAGACACTAAGTACAGTACTTAACTGTATGAATCCTTTTTATTGTACCTGTTGCTGTTTGCAAATTACATCTTTTTTTTTTTTTAATTCACTTTATTTGTTAATAAACTTTTTAGTTTTTTAGATCTGACCCTGTGGCTGATTTGATCCCAACATTTTTTTTTATATTTGGTCTGGAGGGACATTTCTAGAAACTGTGCCAGCCTTGGGTTCTTTGGGGTCTGTGTCCATAGAAGCTACCAGAGGATAGCTTGGCAGGATACTTGCCAAAAGCAAGTGCAAACCCAGTTGGTGGGCAGGTTACCAGTGTAGGGGCATGTGCCACAGTGATGACTCTAGGTGTTAGGGATAGTACTAAAGCATTGTGAGAGAAATGCATTCCACTGAACGTGGTTAAAAGTAAAGGCTGAGATCTGGCAGAGCCAGGATTAAAGATTCAAAAGCAATGTATCGTTATTTCCATTTTTTTCTTCTTCACCTCATTTTCCCTTCATCTGTTCTCATTTTCTTACCTTTGCTTCCTCTCTCCAGATCTGGTCCTCTCCAGTAAGTTCTGTTTTCAGGCTGCCCTCAGTGACTATTCAAGAGGATATTTTATATAGATTTGGCCTAGAATTATAGCCTGAAAACAAGGGCTGTTGGGAGAGGATTGCCTTGTAAACCTGATTAGCAGCTGCTGTCGTAAGATAATGATGCACCAAATTAGATAAAAGATGAGCAAAATGAGAAACTACAAATAAATAAAGATGAAAGTAGACTAAGCTAAATCCAATTTTAGCTGCTTTTTTTTTTTCCTTTTTCTATCATTGCAGCAGAGGACTGAAAGCAAGGTCCTGCATAGACAAATGGGGAGACTGCCACAGTGAGACAGCCATATCCACCACAAATACCATATTAGTTCCTCTGCAAGGATAACTGTAGCTCAAATTAGCAGTTAATAATGGTGTGGGGATTGAGAGAATCCGAGTGCCCTCTAAAGCTGACCCACAGAAGACAGGGCACTTTTTGTGATCAGAAAATTCCTAGTATGACTGGGCGGAGCTCTAAGAACATAAGAAATTGCCATGCTGGTTCAGACCAAGGATCCATCAAGCCCAGCATCCTGTTTCCAACAGAGGCCAAACCAGGCCACAAGAACCTGGCAAGTACCCAAACACCAAAAAGATCCCATGCTACTGATGCAATTAATAGCAGTGGCTATTCCCTAAGTAAACCTGATTAATAGCAATTAATGGACTTCTCCAAGAACTTATTCAAACCTTTTTTGAACCCAGCTACACTAACTGCACTAACCACATCATCTGGCGGCAAATTCCAGAGCTTTATTGTGCGTTGAGTGAAAAAGAATATTCTCCGATTAGTCTTAAATGTGCTACTTGCTAACTTCATGGAATGCCCCCTGGTCCTTCTATTATTCCAAAGTGTAAATAACCAATTCACATCTACTCGTTCAAGACATCTCATGATCTTAAAGACCTCTATCATATCTCCCTTCAACCGTCTCTTCTCCAAGCTGAACAGCCCTAACCTCTTCAACCTTTCCTCATAGGGGAGCTGTTCCATCCCCTTTATCATTTTGGTTGCCCTTCTCTGTAACTTCTCCATCACAATTATATCTTTTTTTGAGATGGGGTGACCAGAATTGTACACAGTAATCAAGGTGCGGTCTCACCATGGAGCGATATAGAGGCATTATGACATTTTCCGTTTTATTAACCATTCCCTTCCTAATAATTCCTAGCATTCTGTTTGCTTTTTTGACTGCTGCAGCACACTGAGCAGACGATTTTAAAATATTGTCCACTATGATGCCTAGATCTTTTTCCTGGGTGGTAGCTCCTAATATGGAACCTAACATCGTGTAACTACAGCAAGGGTTATTTTTCCCTATATGCAACACCTTGCACTTGTCCACATTAAATTTCATCTGCCATTTGGATTTCCAATCTTCCAGTCTTACAAGGTCCTCCTGTAATGTATCACAATCCGCTTGTGCTTTAACTACTCTGAATAATTTTGTATCATCTGCAAATTTGATAACCTCACTCATCGTATTCCTTTCCAGATCGTTTATATATATATATATATATATATATATATATATATATAAAAGCATCAGTCCAAGTACAGATCCCTGAGGCACTCCACTGTTTACCCTTTTCCACTGAGAAAATTGACCATTTAATCCTACTCTGTTTTCTGTCTTTTAACCAGTTTGTAATCCACGAAAGGACATCGCCTCCTAGTTTTCTTAGAAGCCTCTCATGAGGGACTTTGTCAAACGCCTTCTGAAAATCCAAATACACTACATCTACCGGTTCACCTTTATCCACATGTTTATTAACCCCTTCAAAAAAATGAAGCAGATTTGTTAGACAAGACTTCCCTTGGGAAAATCCATGTTGATTGTGTTCCATTAAACCATGTCTTTCTATATGCTCTACGATTTTGATCTTGAGAATAGTTTCCACTATTTTTCCTGGCACTGATGTCGGGCTCACTGGTCTATAGTTACCTGGATTGCCCCTGGAGCCTTTTTTAAATATCGGGGGTACATTGGCCACCCTTCAGTCTTCAGGTGCAATGGATGATTTTAATGATAGGTTACAAATTTTAACTAATAGATCAGAAATTTCATTTTTGAGTTCCTTCAGTACCCTAGGATGCATACCATCTGGTCCAGGTGATTTGCTACTCTTTAGTTTGTCAATCTGGCCTACTATATCTTCCAGGTTCACAGTGATTTCGTTCAGTTCATCTGACTCATCACCCTTGAAAACCATCTCCGGAACTGGTATCTCCCCAACATCCTAATTAGTAAACACGGAAGCAAAGAATTCATTTAGTCTTTCTGCAATGGCCTTATCTTCCCCTTTAACCCCTCGGTCATCTAATGGTCCAACTGACTCCCTCACAAGTTTCTTGCTTCGGATATATTTTAAAATAGGTTTTATTATGAGGTTTTGCCTCTATGGCCAACTTCATTTCAAATTCTCTCTTTGCCTGTCTTATCAATGTTTTACACTTAGCTTGACAATGCTTATGTTTTATCCTATTTTCTTCAGATGGATCCTTCTTCCAATTTTTGAAGGATGTTTTTTTGGCTAAAATAGCCTCTTTCAGCTCACCTTTTAACCATGACTGTAATTGTTTTGCCTTCCTTCCACCTTTCTTAATGCATGGAATACATATGCACTGCACCTCTAGGATTGTATTTTTAAACAATGTCCATGCCTGTTGAACACTTTTAACCTTTGCAGTTGCCCCTTTCATTTTTTTTCTAACTATTTTCCTCATTTTATCAAAGTTTCCCTTTTTGAAAGTTTAGTGTTAAAGCTGCAGATTTACTTATTGTCCCCCTTCCAGTTATTAGTTTAAATTTGATCATGTTATGATCACTGTTGCCAAGTGGCCCCACCACCATTACCTCTCTCACCAAATCCTGCGTTCCACTAAGAATTAAATCTAAAATAGCTCCCTCTCTTGTTGGTTCCTGAACCAATTGCTCCATGAAGCAATCATTTATTACATCCAGGAACTTTATGTCTCTAGCAAGTCCTGATGTTGCATTTACCCAGTCAATATTGGGGTAATTGAAGTCTCCCATTATTATTGCACTGCCAAATTGGTTAGCTTCCCTGATTTCTTTTAGAATTTCATCATCTGTCTGACCATTTTGTCTAGGTGGACGGTAGTCTACTCCTATCACTATACTCTTACCCAACACACATGGGATTTCTACCTTACTGGTCCTGGAGGAAACTGGAATCTTTATTGGTTCTGATACTATTTATTGGCTGACTTAAAATGCTGTTGGGATACCTGAGCTTTGCAGCCATCCCAGGTGCCTCCTTCAGATATGACCAGCACTACCTCCAATGATCAGGGTGGAGGTAAACTGAATTGTGGCAGGAGCCTGATTATTCTCTGCAGGACCTGTTCCATTTGGAAAAAAATTTATTAGTAGGAGAAGGGGACTGCACTTCACATCTCCCCTTTCCTAGTTATGAGCCAAGCAGCTGCTGTGCCTCTCATGGCAAACAAGGCCCTAGAAATTGTGCTGCTAGCTCAGGCTGCAGCCGTTGCTCTAGGCAGATCGCTTCTACTGAGGAGGGGTCAGATCTGTTAAGTGAGAATTGTAGTGGTGGGGAGGGGATCTCTGTGCTATGATGTGAGTATTGTAGCTCTGGGGGAGAGGGGACATGCATTTCTCTCAAACATTTCCTTAATGGATACTTCTCTTGTAGTCCAGTAATCTCTGCATTAATTGATGATTTCTAAGTAGCCATCTGTCAGTATTCTACAGAAGGATGAGTAATGGCGACAGATGAACAGGAGTGCATTCTGGATAATTTCATTCCATGGTTTACTTCAGTTTAATACTTTGTTTCTGTATATGAAATAGAAGAATTTTGTGTTTACAGGCTAAGATCTCAGTGTATTTTACAATGTAATCTTTGACAATCCTTCCCATGACTGCTTCTGCCTGCACCATTCTGGTACATGGACTACAAAAGAAAGAGAAGTAATGAATAGCCAGTAACAGGAGCACAGGATCAAGAAATGGGGCACTAGAACTGAACCACAGAGCAATGGTGACAGGAGAGGGGGGATTAGAACAGAAGAACAGACTGAGAATCTGTGATGGGGAGAATTAGAAGGAAGACAGAGGGCCAGCCCTAGTCTGGCAACAGGTACTTTGATAGGTCTACCCCCCTCTCTGCTTTTCCTAAACCTGCCCTTCCACTTAAGTTCTCCTCCCTCCCCCCCCCCCTTAGCTATTTCCTGTTATCTTTCTCCCCTGCCTCCTGAATTTTCTTCATTATGGGTTTCTATTCTCTCTGTTCCTCTTTCCAAACAAAAAAAGCAGATATAGCTGGGAAAGAAATTGGCTCAGGTAATGGGCTTGGCCCTAGATGCACAGCATGGATCAGTCGCAGCAGGCCACCTGAGATTTTGCAGACAGTAAACTCAGACTAGGATGCCCACCCTCCACCTGTTCGATCTGCTGCTGTAGCTTCTGGCAGCAGAAAACAATGCAAGAAATTATAGAAACAGGGGAGGGACCACTTGAAGGCCTGCGCCCCACACTGTTCCTACAGAGCTGGAGAGAATAGCTGCAAAGTGTCTCAGTGTTGTCAGTATCTGATCTGCTGCTTGTACCACCCATCTGTGCAGAACATGGGGACTGTGCCCAGTTCAGCACAAAACAATCTGTGAGCAGTGCTAGAGAAGGAAATGGCAAGCAGTCAGGTGCTGCGGCGGTTTCTGTTTTAGAACTACATTTCCTTCTGCGCTCTCCAAATCTTTACTGCCACAGGAGTCACACCAGCCACATGCAATAAAACAGCACCAAGAAGGCACGCTGACTGCCAGAAGGGGGCCCGAGAGTACTGCCAACTGGCAGTATGTGGCTAAGTGGGGTGTGTAGCATGAGCAGTTCATCCTTGTAATGTGAGTAAAATCCTACTTGTAGGAAGTCTACTCAAATCATCGCATAGCATTATGTGGTGTTATTGAGCCCAATGGCCCGTATCCTGGAGCAACGTAGTGACTATCTGTTGGGAGCTGTCCTCTGTACTGCAGTGCAGACTCTTAAGTATGTACACACAGGCTCCATGCAGCGAACCATGAACAGAATGTGTTTTGATTTTCTTAGCCCACGGTCTGCATCATTGCTGATGTAGCCACTAAAGCTGTCTCTATGAAGGGAAGTGACTAGCATTTCTCAGGAATAGGAGGGGCATTTTATTATTATTAATAATAGTAAAATTCTGAGTTAAATGTCATCTTCACAGCTTAAAATTTTAACACACTGAAACAATTTTACTGAACTTGAAATCATGAAGTTTTATTTTTTTTTTTACTGAAAATTTATTTGGTAAAAAATGACTGATGAACGTCATATAAAAAAAAAAATCTCCTCTGAATCCACTTACTCCCAAACAACTAAAGCAAGAAATGTCTGAGAAGTGCAGGTAAATCTGCTCGAAGTGCATGATCGAGGGAGCAGGAGTGAAGCAGGGCTTTTATATAACCACAGGCTTTTTCAGATGCATCAGTCCCCAAAAGTCTGTCGGGCCCCACTGCAGGGCGCTGGTGCTGCATCCCCATTATGTCTCCGATTGGATTAATCTCCAAACAAAGAGAACTACAAACACACACCATGAAAGAAAAGAATCAATACCTAAAAGGAGGCCTAAGCCCTTTGTCCCAAACTGTTCTAGCAGAAGAAAAAGCAAGCATGTGATGGGGCTTTCTAGTGATCAAATGGGCTTCCTGCAGCACAGTCTCCAGTGAAATGCTGTGATTCCATATGTACAGTAGGTAACAGGTTACTTTTGAGGATGGCATTATGTGCCCTGCAGACATTCACTAGGAGATGGCATGTTAAAGGTGAAAGAAGTGCCTGCAATTGGTGGTGAAATGGATGCTTGGTTGCTTTTGTTGAGTTCTCATTATGTAAAGCTTTTTTTTTTACTTTTCCAATCCTTTTCATCTCTGGTAACACTGCAGAGTGGAATTGGGTGGTGTGCTATGATCTCCTATCCTTGGCTACAGCTCCTGCCCTCCTTCCTCTTGGAATGGACTCTGTTCACAGCCAGCGAGTTCGGCATCCAGAGTTTCATAAATGATTGGGAGCATCGTCTGTTGGCACAGCCGCCTGCGCAGCCTCACCAGCAGTGGCTGAGGCATGGAGGAAACATCCACGTTGTTGCCAAGGTCAATCCAGGCCAAGGACTGGAACCTGCTGGCATCTTTCATCGCATCTGTCAGCTCCTTCACGGTGGCTCTGGTCAGACGGTTGCCATTGAGTGCCAGGTGTGTGAGTTGCGGCAGTGACCCCAGGAAAGGCAGTAGCAGACAAAGAGTCTCATCGGTCAGTTCTGTAAAGCTCAGGTCAACTGTGGTAAGATTGTCTCCATTATTCTGTAAGGAATATGCCACTCGATGGACGTCTCTGGAGGACAGAGGTATCCCTGACAGATCCATGGTATCGCTGGCTGGCTTCTGCTGTAGGCTGGTCTTTAAACTAAATGGGAGTAAGAGGCAGAGAAGTTTAATTAAATGGTAAGCGTCTACATGTTATCTTAACAAAGTTCAATCCTGGCTTTCAATTGTTAACATGCTCCCGACACAGCATGGAAGAGACCAAGCTAGATCTTGGACAGCAAGTTCTGATGTGATCTCGTCTTCCCCAAACCTTGCTCTTTCTTGCTGCTGGCTGGAGTTCATTAACTCCACACTTCTTCCTGGAACCGATGGCTTAGACGCCAACACATTCCATGTTACAGCAAGGCCTTGCAGAAGATTTGGCACACTGGGGGCAAGGGCAGAGAATCTTCTGCAATATTTGACTCTTTGATGGTAGGGAGACACTGAAGCCAGCACAGTCGTTAAGAAGAGACATGGTCATACTGAATAACACTTCAGCATGTTTTAATGGGACATAGTACTACTTACAGTGTTACATACTTGCAGGAAATCTATAATTTGTGGGTGTAACACTCAACTACCTTCTGACACCCTCCCCTCGGGAGCCCTATTCAGGAGCAGCTTCAGGGCCACAGCTCCCTCACAAGGATAGAATAGTGTAAAGGCTGGCACTGAAACTAGAGAGAGAGAGAACTTTTCAACTAAAATGTTTTCCCCGCCCTCAGTGGCATGGCCATAAACAGTAGGTGTTAGAGATTTCCCGTATTATTCTGCGTTTCAGAGCAGAAAGCCTAGATACTGTCTCATGAAATAGAAAAGTATTTTGTACGATAAGCTTTGTACAATAGCCTAATAAATGTATTTATTAATGCACTAATGAGACCATGAACTTCAAGCACTCTCCCCAGCATTGTTCTGCTAAGCTGAGTGGATGTCTGTCTGCTGCCCTTCTCCACCTTCTGACATATTGGACTGACTGCAAGTCGGTCATACAAAAGAGTATGCATTTTCTTACAATAAATATTTTTGTGCTTGTTGGTGAAAGCCACTGGGAGCCTGGGAGAATCTTCCTGAAGGTGGGCAACATTCTCACTCCCCTCCTATGTTCTGAGCACTTTGGCACAGAGCACCATCAGGATAGATTCAGAAACCACCAGATGGTGCGATCCAGTCTAAACACACAACTCCAGCACCGCAGATACAGCTTTCCAGTTTAAAACCATGCAGCTTTGTGTTTTGTTTTAATTTTATATTCTATCAGGCACTTCAAAGCAGATTACATTCAGGTACCGTAGGTATTTTCTTATCCCCAGAGGGCTCACAATCTAAGTTTTGCACCTGAGACAATGGAGGATGAAGTGACTTGCCCAAGGTCACAAGAAGTGGCAGGGATTTGAACCCTGGTTGTCAGCCCACCGCTGTAACCAGCAGACTACTCCACTCTGATGTAAAAGTATTACAGCAACCGTACAGCTCAGAATTATCAGCATAGCAGGCAACCTGTATCATTTCCATTATTACCTCCTGTAGTCTTACTCCTTAGTCTCCTATTGCTTTTCTTCTTGATTACCTTAGACTGGTTGATAATAAAAGGTGAGCGTTTTATGACACTTTCACTAGCTGTTGTGAATTGATCCTTGGGTTCTATGCATGATCTCTACCTGGGCCTCAAATAAGGGTCAGCACAGCAGCCCCTAATTTGATTAGATTCCTAAAGGTGGCTGTAACACAACACAGTAAATGATGGTGGAAAAACCCTAAATTGTGCCATCCAGTCTGCCCAGTTCTAGTTCTTTCACTTGGAGTAGATAAGCAGATAAATCCCCATACTCAACCTGATACCAGCTATCACCACCCTGTCCCTCCCCCTACCTCCCCATATCCCCGTCATTTACCTGAACTTTCACCCCTTTCCCCTCACTGCCCTCCAGCTCAGACCCAATCATACCCAGAATCTGTTATACCGCCACCTCCACTAGAAGGCCATTTCAGGTCTTCTCATCTTCCTCGCCGATTCTTACATAACCAACACCCAATTCCCCCTCCATGTGTTAGCACCAAGCTTTCTAACAACATTCAGAGCCATCGTCCCAAACAGCCGGTTTCCCCATGCTCACTGAAGGTTGAGTTTTAAACCATAGTCACTCCATGTAGAAGCTTCCAGAAATTTTGAACACCAGCATCATATGATTGGTTGAAGCATTCAGTCACTCTCTGTAGTTCTCACATATCATATTGCCATTAAAATCTCCTAGCAGAGTGCAAATAAGCTTCAGGAGAGAGAGAAGTTATATGCTAAGGGCCTGCTGCTGGTAGAGACAGGATGGACTGCTCCCGGATGGGATATCTGCTTTGTGTACTATAGCTTTTACAGAACTCTGCAGCACAGTTAGTTACCAGATGCCCTAGTCATGAACATTCTCCTTCACTGCAGGCCCTATGTTGGCTACCATAGCAAGTTCAATTTACTGTCTCTAAGGCCATTCATGGTCTGAGCTCAAGTAATTATAGGGGTCCTTTTCTCCTGTATTCCACCACATGCTCTCTATGGTCCACTGGTAAATATTGTTATCCATTCCCATTTTCAAAAAACTCTGCTTAGCTGACACTCAGAGCCAAGCACTGTGAATAGCGGGCCCTGTTCTATGGAAAGCCTTACTGTCTGAGGTTCAAACAGAAGTGGATTATCTTACATTTTGTAAGAAGTGAAAGCTTTGCATTTTCCCCAGGTGTTTGGCCCTTGATTTACTCTTAAACCTATCAGGTTTTCTAAAAACAGATTTTTTTTACATATCCTAATTTATGTTTTCAGATTGTTTGCTGTGTTTCACTGTCCTTTGGTTATTTATGTTTTGCCTTGTGCTTATCAGCTTGTTTTATTCTACTAAGCTTGTACCCCACTGAGAACATAAACCTGACATAGCAGAAGAGATTTGAAATACATATTTATGCCTTCTTCTAGAAGGTGTGTATGAGGTACCATTTTGGTCATCCTGTTTTATTTAGGAGAGTTCAGAGAACTGGAACTTTGGGTTAATTAGGAGAGGGGACCCTGTCTGTTTATCTCAGAGGTGGGGGAGTACTGTCTATAGTATACTGTCTATGTATAGGAAAGGTATGCGGGCATGGGTTAAGCTTCAGAAGGAGAAAGTGAATGGTACTTGAAGGGAGAACATTTTACTTGTTAGTGTGATGAGGGTATGGGATTTTCTGCAGCCCCATGGAAATACTCATGTATTATTGCAAAGACGGAGATGGTAGCAGAATCATAACAATGTTTGGATATTTACTTATTTCAACATGCATTATACCACACTTATCCAGCGTGCTTTGTAAAAGAAACGGTAGCAATACAAATTTCCTGTTTTATTTTTATTAATTAGATGCAAAACCAAATGAATTGTACACAAGACAAAATCAGCAGCAGCTACACTGCAGCAAGTGGCTCGAACAGAAAGCCACATCTTTGGGTTATCCCTGGGTCATAATCCAAGTCACAGGTCAAGTCACAACCAGCAGAGAATGGCAACATCCTAAGATGTTTTTATGGGTCTGATTTAGGATCACAGAAGCACACAGAGATGGACTGCAGACAGATGGGAGAGACAGGGAGCTGCTAAAGCAAGGGGAGTGGCTGCTGCAATTGCTCCAAAATGACGACCTCATGCTTGGCTGAAGTTTGGCTCACACTCTACACTTTGTACTTGACCTTCATGGCAGAGCACCAGATTTCAGAAACATTGGATCAGTGGCTTTTTTCAAGAGAAGCCAAAAAGTATTCAACTAGAAAATGTTGTAAGAAAGTGGATGTATGTACTTGTCTACAACGAAGCAAAACTGCTTTTTACTGCTTTACAACCATGGCTGACTGTGCAATAGCAGTAATTCAATCCATCCATGCCTCTGACTGGGACCCTGTTAAGATCAGGTCCAAATCTGAGGAGAAGGTAGAGCACTGGTCTGTTCCCTTCCCTATTGAAATCAGCCTTGATCCATTCAGGGTGAGGCAACATTCAATAAGGTCAATATTCAAAGCTCTAGAAAATCTATGTATGTGCATTGTTTCACTTCTACCCTTGTTTGGATATAAAATTAAATTTCCCTTACAATTATAGTTTATTCAAAGATATAATGCCATTTGTTATTTTAAAGTTTCTCTGTTTTCTCTTTACAAACAAAGTTAAACTGCCAGATTCTGGCAGATTGGCACCATGGATAGCAACCTGCAGGCACACACTGTCACCATGGTTATAGGTTCCTAGAGTATGGTATCACCATGGATAGCAACCTGCAGGCACACACTGTCACCATGGCTATAGGTTCCTAGAGCATGGTATCACCATGGATAGCAACCTGCAGGCACACACTGTCACTATGGCTATAGGTTCCTAGAGCATGGTATCACCATGCATAGCAACCTGCAGGCACACACTGTCACCATGGCTATAGGTTCCTAGAGCATGGTATCACCATGGATAGCAACCTGCAGGCACACACTGTCACCATGGCTATAGGTTTCTAGAGCATGGTATCACCATGGAAGAAGCACAAGCAGTCACACCATCATGAGATGGGAATCTAGGATTACTTTGTTGAGTTCTGTATTTAAAGAGTAATGTTGTGTTAGTACTGTGTATTTCAAGAAGAATAGCTGTTAGGCACGCATATTCAGTACTTAATATCATTTGTATTTATCTTGGTTGTAGTTTCTAACTTACTATAGCTTGCTTAATTAGAAAAGTGTGTAATAAATGCATTGATGGTGATAACTGAAAGCATTTTGGCTGGCATGGACTGTATCTCTAGCAGACAGGTAGAACAGTTAGAAAACTGATGAAGTAACTCACTAAGGAACTGATATATTAAGTCATAGAAAAGGAAAAAAAATCCTTAGTAAATCAGTTGTGAGTCCTTGCGACTGCATGAACAAACTGTACTGTACCAGCCAGCAGTAATTAAATAGGAGCAGCAGTCTTGGCAGCCTTCTGCATTACCTGGACCTGTGCACGGTGGCATTAGGATTTCAGTGTATAAGGTTATAAAGAAGTACTCTTACAGCTGCAGCTGAACACACACTTTTGTGAACTACAAGAAAAGAAGAAACTACTTGCACCAAAGATGTGATGCTTAGCTCAGAGTCTTCTTAACAGGCTGAATGTAACCCAGAAGAAAGCAGCAGCTTGTCTTACATCTCTCACAGTTGGAGATGTTTCATTTTGTTTGGCTGGACTGTATCGAGTTGGCTGCTACTGAACTGTTTTGATCTACTAGGAATTCTGTACTGCTGTATGTGCTTACTTGTTTCCTGTTTGTGTGAACTGAGTTGCTGGCTTCTTACAGCTAAGTTTTACCTTGTTACTAAAAGCAGTGATAGTTTACTGCTCTAGCAAAGAGAAAGCACAACCTGGCTTGTTTGGTTTTCTTTATAAGGCATTCTTTTATCTAAAACTCAGTTGTGCCATAAATCTCTAACAAAAAATTACTTATTGCCTAGGCTATGTGAAAGAAGATGAAGATGAAGATAAAGATAAAGCCAGAACTAATAAAGATATTTCACAAACAGAGCAGAATAAGAAAAGCTTGCAAACAAACAGTAGAGAGACAGGTAATCAAGCTACAGAAATAATTTGTTAAACACCAGTCTGCGTAGAAAATATTTTCTGTGAAAAGTTGAAAGTAATTAAAAAATGTATGAAAATGCTATAAATTGTATTGAAATGCTGAATTCCAGCAATTATCCAACCAGGAGATTTAAGATAATTGTTCTAAATTGTAAAGGACTTTGGATAGTTATAGAATCTGATCTGATATAACAGCTATAAAGGAAATAAAAACCTGGAAGAAAAATGATCAGGATGCTATGAACATAATTGTATAGCCCTTAAGCATTTCATAAACATGTTATTAACCTGACAATTGCAAAAGGCATTTGGCAATGTGTGGAATAGGCAAATAAAGGACATAACCTTGAAAAAGAAATCTGAATCTTAAGCCTGAGATAAATACTTTCAAGTGGGAAAAAGAGGAGTCTGCTATAACATACATACCAGCATGTGGAATCATTAGCTGAACAACTCCAAACCCTAGGATATCCAAATAAATAGGCAGAAGTTGCATCACTAGCAATTCAAGGACTCCCTCGAACACAGTGTGGCATGGCCAGATGATTTTATGTATGCAATATGTACTACTATTTATCATTTTTATAGCACTGCTTGATGTACATAGAGTTGTAAAAAAAACACATAAGACTTAGATTGTCTCTGGGAAAATAAAAAAGATATTAGCTTGAAGACAGGCATTCTCTAGGTACATGGAAAAGATGCATTAAAGGTAAACATTCAAGAAATCTAAATAAAAACCCATTGGAGCTAATATACATGGATTTATATGGACCCATGGAGACAAAAGTCTGTGTTTATATAGTTTACAGGTATCATCTCGGGGTGGTGATATTCAATATGTTCTTAACAGACGAGAACAATTTTGGATTTTTAAACTAAGATCGGTTCATCCAGATGGACTTAATGAAGTAGTAAACTGGTATTCCCCGACGTAATCAATGACATCAGCTCGTTTTGACGTATAAAGAGAGAGCGTTTGGGCGCATTGTTTAAAGGTTTTCCACTAATCACTATGAAGCTGCAAGCATTCGGGACATACGCTGGAAGGAAATAGAGAGCATCTTTTAAAAGGAGCTGTGAAACCCCCCCGAAGCAGATCGTACACCGAAACATGGCCATATCGGGACTGGGAGCAATATCAGCCTCCTAAAACTAAGCTAAGTAAAAACGGCTCTCATCAAAGATTCTTGTGGACATGAAAAAAAGATAAAAATAATAAAAGTGGACCAGAAGGTTATACAACTTATCAGTGGGTTTAAAGTTGTTCCCATGAAGGTCCTACAAAAATAGTTGATAAAATACAGCTGAATTAATGCAATAAAACTATACTGAGGAACAGTGTGGTGGGGTTTTTTGATTGTGTTATTGTTACCTCAGATTTCTGAGCTTTTTGGGGCTGGTTTGTTTTTTGATGCCTAAACTGCCTCTGTACAGGTGTCGGCTGCTGCCAAGGTATCTTGAGTAAGCCTAGAAGATGGGCTGCATTTGCAGTGAAGAGCACATGATGCTTTGCCTGCTCCAGTACTGAGAGAGGAGTTGCATAGTTAAGGATTAAAGCACTATTACTGACCAGGCAAAGGCCTGAGCCCACGAATGGTCATCCCTGATCTAAGCTATGCAAGGTGATGTAGAGCCCCGGCCTTACTTGACCCTCTCACGCTTACCATGCCTGATACTTCCTCCTGGGCATATTGTGTCGCTGCCACTTGGAATGGGGGGTCAGATGGTAGATGAGTTGTCTGCAGATCCGGTCAGTGGACTTCAAAGGGTCATATTCCTGAAATCACACATAACATGAGAAGGAGGTGCTCTTTGCTCTATCGTCAGGACAATATTATTTCAAACAGAGTCTTACAATAGGAGTCTACCTACACCTGCACCTGCACAAAAGACTCTCAGGGGTTTTCTGAAGGACATTTACCACTTTCCCCAGCTGAGATGTAGGGATACTGGCCCAGTAGGAGGGGGCAGAGGAGTTCCACATCTGCCATTAAAGCTGTTATTAGTGGCTGTTCTTCATGACTCTGCTCTGTCTGTAAGTACTGGAGATTCCTTTTACCATGTGGCATTGTGTACAATTCACCACTGTGTTTTCCCAACAATTCACCACTGTGTTTTCCCAACTACCACCTCATGTCCACACAATACATTTAAGGCAGCTGCACATTGCCTAATGCCTATGAAGTGCTTTTCCCACTAGCTTATTGAACCGGAAAATACACCATTGCAAAAGGATTAGGAAAAAGTACAATTTGCACTTTTATTTGCAAAGTTAATCCTATAATGGATATAGTCAAACACACCTTCCTCAGAACCTCTGCCTGCTGGAACACACTCTTCCTAAAGACTTCTCGTAAGCAAGTGTAAAATACAGACAATTCAGAGTGGTATTTACCTTGTGCCCTTAATAATAAAAAAAAACCCCCACCAGTATCATTCCTGTTGTTAGCATCACTGAAGGAGTGTAATGCACAAAACAACACATGAGCAAGGGCTTGGAGAGAATACATCACCTGAGCGAAAAAGGTAACAAGACCTCCCAGAGTCAGGCCCCTCCCCCCCGTTTAATTACCATCCTTCTGCTTGTGCAGAGTAGTTGGTAGAAAGGGTGAAAGATTTTCAGTGTGTGGAGGAAGGTTTGCAGATAAAACATGCCAAACACTGAAGCGCACAGGCCACGCTGCAGTCAGCCCTTGGTTGTAAGTTACTGGCCAGGGATTGCTCGCACATTTCCAGGTACCAGGGAGGTGAATGCCCAAGAGGCCCCTGCGGCAGACCTACCGTGATCAAGCATGTTAGCTTCTGGCCTGAGCTGACCCACATTGTGCTAGGCGAGGTCAGAATGAGCGCTGCTTTCCTCACAGACAGAGATTAGCAGAAGGCAGGGAATAAATACAGCGGCCCCCATACCACACATAAACACATCTCTTTAATTCAGGCAGTGAAAGCTCACTTGTATAAACTGTATTTGGGGAGAGTAAGGGAAGAGGCTGAAAGAAAAGTTGAATTGTAAGCAGATACGACTGAGGTGCACCCATCCAACAAGGATGCTCCCACATCATTTGGTAAGGAACAGTCTCAGGCTTGTCTCTTCCTTCCTGTGCACAGTGTATGAACAATGCACAGAGCCCTGCACAAGATGAGCTGGCCTGCATCTTCGCACCATTCCCAGGCAGTGATTTACGTATTATTTGCATCTATTACTGGCCTTTTGGAATAAGAAATTCACCAAAAGGCAGGATGCAACAGTATTAGAGGTGCAGTGTATAATAAAATAAGGTGCACAGTGAGGACAAAATCAGAAACAAATCAATACTATTGACCAATCTTAACATTAACAATAATGCCTAATAAGATAAAATACACTTAAACTTGTAATCAATACTGACCTAGCTTGTAATAAACATAAAAACATCGCAATAAAATGCAAGGTTGTAACAGTAAGTTTCAGGTACTCAGCATAGTGGCAGGCAGTTGATTGCACTCGGTTTTACTTCAATGCATGCTTCTGAGGGTGGAGGGTTTGTTATTAAAAGCCAAGCCTCTATTTGCTTGACTGTGTTGTGCTGAAGGGGGTTCTTGGAAGCTACCAAGAAATTATTGTATAAAATACTGAACTGGTGAGAGCCCCTTGCTGAGAAACTGGCAACACTGGTCTCAGAGCTCCGCAGAAAGCACTTGTATATTGAGGCTTAAGTGGCAAACTCACCTTTTTGGGACACTGCAGATCCCTGGCCAAGCTCATGAGTAGGTCATGGGAGATGGGATCCACAAGGTTAAGGAAGGTGGCGTGCTTATAAAGAATGTCATTCAGAAACGTTCCCTCCAGTCCCAGATCCTGATGGTCAAGATAAAAACGGCATCGTAAATCACAGTCCTCAGAACCTTGGAACCAAACCTACAACTTTATGCTCACCAACAAAAAGACCAAAATGGAGCATTAAGAAAGGGCAAGAGAAGGACTGGTGCAGGAGCACTGGGTATGGGAGGAGATCTCAGCTCCTATATCCCCAGCCTCTCCCAGCAGGAGGTGCTCTAGGGAATGATGCAGGCACAGAGAGAGTGTGTGTGGGGGGGAGGGGTGCTCCTCACAGCATCTGCAGTCTCTCCCAGAAGGAGGTGCTGTAGGGAATAGTGCATGTGTGTGTGTGTGTGTGTGAGAGAGAGAGAGAGAGAGAGTTGGGAGAGGGGTGTTCCTCACAGTGCCTGCAGTCTCTCCCAGAAGGAGGTGCTATGGAGAAAGTCACTGGAGCAGAAATGATTCTCGGTGAATTGAGCCAGTAGAATAATAAATGGGGCAAACAACCATATTACTAAGCTCTTGATTAAACAAAAAAGTAAATGGCCAAATCAGGCAAGTGGAAGCAGACAGACTTCTTGGGATGAACTGCGGGCTTTGCATGGTATCAAATGGAAGGAACAAACACAAAGGCAATCCAGGCTCTCTGAACTGCCCAGCTACCCCTGGCCTCCTGCTTCAGACAAGGCTAATGTCAGCTGCTCTAATATGGGGGGAAGAGACTCCCTGTAACAGCAGTGCTGCTCTAATATAGGGGGGAGGAGCCTCCCTGTAACCCCTCCCCTGACCTAACCCCACCCCTTTTTTTTTCATGTGGCTAAAAGCATGTATGCTGTTTTTAGTAAGAACTTGCATGCCCATCTCAGGATATCTCAGGCGATAAACTGAGATGTGTGTGGAAGTTCTTTCTAATCAGACCGGTGGCACGTAACACAATCGGACTCTGCATCTTTTGGTGCTTGAAGATCTTCTCTTTCTCAGTAAGCTGTACAGAATAGCCACTTCTATCTGCAATGCCATTTTTGTGTTTTTCTCCTTTACCCACAATGTGCGGTTTTCTAGCATGAAGCTTTGCATCGGTTGGAATGGGAATGTCCCAGAGAATCACAGCTTCTTCGTCTGTACAGTTCTGTAGGGTTTCTTTGGTGTTTACGCCCTTTCCAGTGAATGCGCCATGTCACCTTGTTGTGCCTCTGACATTAGCACGCTGTGTCCCAGTGATTACTCTTTTCTCTTGGGTGAGGGACTGCCCTCCTCTCCTAACCTTGCCTATGGTACCTTCTACCATTAATGAGGCTCTTACTTTACCAGCCTACAGGGGTTGCTGTGTATAACTTCTCTTCAGCAAATATGACTGCTCGCTTTTTCTGTGCATAAAATTCAGAAAGCTGGTGAAATCTTACTTGTTCCATGCATGAAGATTAAGCACACTTTAGCAGGTGAGAGAATTGTTAACATATCCTGGACTTTCTGCTAATGCATTGCACATTGTTTTTTCACTTTTTGTGGAGTTTACTGTGCTTTATGTTGTGGCATGTTAGACTTTGTCTCTATTGTATGTACAGACTGCTTTTTATGACGTGTACCTTGTAAGCCTAGGAAGGCTGACAGGTGGTTATTAAATAAATGCATGTCTCTTGCCTTGCTGGCTCCTTGCTTGTGGAATGTGCAAACGGTGCATTCATTTCCTCTTTTTCACATGAATGATGAGCACGTTCCACAGCCGGCTTTTACATGCATTATGGAATCAGCAAAGAACCTGCACAAATGAATTCCTTTCCTAACATTCCTCCAGGGGACCCAGCATGGTCCCTGGGAGCCCAGGGGATTGCTCTTTATAGATTGTCCAGTTTTGAGGGGCCTTTCTCCCCATTCTCCTTCTAATTCCAGGAGGGATTTTATATTTTCTGATCTTTTTTAGAATTGCAGGTTATGAGAGCTCATAAATAAATGGACACAATTGCGTGAAATGTTCTTGTGAGATCAAAGAAGGGAACCAATGCTTCAGCCGTTAATTTACTGATGAACATAATACTGCCCCTGTAACTCCTGTGAGCTGCGTTGCATCTTTCAGGGATCCCTTATATCAGAGCAGGGGAAGGTCGCTCACACTTCCGACTATTCAGGTACATATGCATCTGATTTGGCTGCATAAGGTGACTGCTGCAAGGCCCTTGGAAAATGAGTTTGCAGTCACCTGTGGGACAGCAAGATGCCTGTGGGGTTTTAAAACTACCTTCATGGTAACACAGCAAATGATGGCAGATAAAGACCAAATCGACACATCCAGTCTGCCCAGTTGAGATTCTTCTGTTGTGGGTAGATGCATTATAGAAATACCCAAATACAACCCAAAATCAACTCCCCCCCCCCCCCACCCCCGCCATGTCTTCTGACTTCATAACTCTGTTCCTCCAAGCTTGCTGAAAATCCTGCCCCACTGAGGGGTTCCACCACCTCCTCAGGCCCTGCATCTTCACCTTTCCATCTTACAAGCCCAAGGCCTCTTCTCTGTCTTATCATCAGGTTTTGTAATAATCTCCACAGCCAGCAAGGTTAGGGAGGCTGCTGTAAAAATAATAATAATAATAATAATAAAACAGAAAAAGGAGAGAGAGAAAATAATCCCCAGGAACACAATTCAACCAAAGTGGAAACCACTTTCAAAACCAGTCCAGTGTAAGGCGTTTATATTGCTTAGTGTTTTATTGGTAATGTCTCACTCATGACGCAGCACTCCCTGGAACATCGATGTGGGCACTTGCCCGGGAGTCGGGACTGGGAGGCTTCCATTTTTTTGTCACAAGGATTTGAGTAAAATGCTTTTGATTTGATGAAGACCCTTGCTCGTGTGAGGAGCCACAAGATGTAGAAGCTAAGTAACTCCTCTCTTCATAAAGCTGATGTTGTGGGATTTGAATGGATTTAAAAGTATTAAAACTTTGTTTTGGGGACTTTTGTTTTGAAATGCACTTTCCCCATAAAACCATGACCCTAGGACACGAGGCTAGAGGACGTTTAAGTTCCCTTAGTGGCCCAGATCCCTCCTTTTTCAAGAGTAAGACATTACCAATAACATTACTAGGCAATAGAAGCTCCACACATTGCATTGGTCTAGAAAATGTTTATATGGTGACTACTTTGGTTGTTTAGATAAAAATAATAATTAAATACAATATTTAAAAATAAATCGCAGCCTCCCCATGCTCATTGACGCTTCCACTCCAGCCCTCTTGGAAGCCCTGTGCTGTTGTAGCACTGCACAGTTCAGGTTACCCAATGCTTTCTTGGAAGCCTGGTGCAATCAGACCACTACTATTTAGGGTTGGATGAACAGAGGCAAGTATAAAGAAGAGTGCTAGTAATAAATTGAGAGCCTGAGGTCATATCTAGCAGTCGGAATCTGTTTCACTCCGGCTTGCTTCATGACAGCCAGGGTATGTTAGATATGACCGGCATGGTGGCGGCTATCATGGGTGGCGTCTCCTGACAGCGGCGTGGTGGGACACCACTTTCAAGACAGTTCCTGAGAGCAGGAACTTGGGGGATTTAAGCACAGCGTTTATAGCACCTTCCTGCTTTGGCTTGCTTGTGCTGCTGCTGCTTCGCTGTGCGTTTTCTTCAGTTGCCTTGACCCTTGTTTGCACCTTGGATTTGGTTTGTCTGCCGCCTGCCTCTACCCCTGCCTGGACCTTGGATTTGGTTTGTCTGCCGCCTGCCTCGACCCCTGCCTGGACCTTGGATTTGGTTTCTCTGCCGCCTGCCCTCGACCCCTGCCTGGACCTTGGATTTGGTTTCTCTGCCGCCTGCCTCGACCCCTGCCTGGACCTTGGATTTGGTTTGTCTGCCGCCAGCCTCGACCCCTGCCTGGACCTTGGATTTGGTTTGTCTGCCGCCTGCCTCGACCCCTGCCTGGACCTTGGATTTGGTTTGTCTACCGCCTGCCTCGACCCCTGCCTGGACCTTGGATTTGGTTTGTCTGCCGCCTGCCTCGACCCCTGCCTGGACCTTGGATTTGGTTTCTCTGCCGCCTGCCTCGACCCCTGCCTGGACCTTGGATTTGGTTTCTCTGCCGCCTGCCTCGACCCCTGCCTGGACCTTAGATTTGGATTCTCCACCGCCTGCCTCGACCCCTGCCTGGACTTTGGATTTGGTTTGTCTGCCGCCTGCCTCGACCCCTGCCTGGACCTTGGATTTGGTTTGTCTGCCGCCTGCCTCGACCCCTGCCTGGACCTTGGATTTGGTTTCTCTGCCGCCTGCCTCGACCCCTGCCTGGACCTTGGATTTGGTTTGTCTACCGCCTGCCTCGACCCCTGCCTGGACCTTGGATTTGGTTTTTCTGCTGCCTGCCTCGACCCCTGCCTGGACCTTGGATTCGGTTTCTCTGCTGCCAGCCTCGAACCCTGCCTGCACTAGGGTTGGTTGGTCTCATCTGCCTCACATCCTTGCGGGATCTTTCTTTGGCCTGAGTATCACTCTTCAGTCTCCGATTAGTCTCCAGCTTGAGGTAAGGCTGTTACTCTATTTCTTGGATCCACAAACTGTAACCCTGGCTTAAGACGGAGGTTAATTCCTGTCACAATATGAGTAAACAAACCCATTTGGAGACCTTGCACTTAGAAAAGATGCTAGGGCAAGATAATATTTATGCTATTTATTCAATGAATGTGCTGCTATTTTGTTGTTACCTATTGGGAGTACTCTTTTTACAATCTAGTGGGCTAAAAGCTGAAATAGCCCAAGGGAGTGGTACAGTCTAGGGTATGATATTATTCTACACTTGCATCAAGAATGGGATCTGGGGGGTGATTATATCTGAAGATCTTAGGGTGGCCAATGCGATAGCAAAAGCCAGAAAGATGCTTGCGTGTATAGTGAGAGAAACAGAGGTGATATAATCCCTGTTATAGTCCCTGGTGAGACCTCCTTTGGAATACTGTGTACAATTCTTCAGACTGCACCTTTAAAAGAATATAAACCAGTTGGAGTTGGTCCAGAGGGTGGCTACTAAAATGGCCAGTGATTTTTGTTATAAAGCCTATGGGGACAGAATTACAGATGTAAACATGTATATCCTAGAGCAGAGGTTCCCAACCTTGTCCTGGAGGACTCCCAGCCATTTGGGTTTTTCAGGATATCCCCAAAGAATATCCATGAGATAAAATTTGCATGCTATGGAGGCAGTGCATGCAGATTCATTGTGGATATCCTGAAAACCCAACTGGCCGGGAGTCCTTGAGGACAGGTTTGAGAAAAATTGTCCTAGAGGAAAGGTGGGACATTTAAATACTTCCTAGGTACCATTGCTCAGGAAGTGGGCACACACTGGGCTTTTAGAATTCATCTTTAAGTTCGTACCTGAGGTCATGAAGGGCAAAGTGACTTGCCTAAAGTCACACAGAGTGACAATGGGATTTGAACCCTGGCTTCCCTGATTTGTGGCCTGCTGCTCCAACTACTAGGGTATTCCTTAGTGCATTAATTAGCAGGGGTTTAATTTTCCAGTGTAGAGTTGGAGCTATGCGCTGAGGACATTCTGTTATTAGCCTTTCAACTGGGACTGACTGTGCCCAATTTGTGGATGGGGGTGGGAGGTGAACATCCTGCTGGCTGAGCGTACTGGGTACATGAAACTTGACTGTTGCCAAACAAGGACAATTAAACCTGTTACAAAAAATGGAATTTGGTCTCAAGTTTAAAAGATAAGTGATGTTTATACAAAGATCCCAGATAACTCAGGGAAACCTCATGGAGCAAACATAATTACTAGTGAACATTAAAGTCCATTGTAATCTGACAATTACTCACATAAAGTAATTAAGTGTTGGAAGCCACTACCTGCCAGGGGAATAAGGGAACAGAGTCCTCTGGTACAGACAGGATCACTCCTCCAGATCCTGAAGAAACCTTTGTCTCTGCTGTGTATGGATGGAACAGGGAGAACACAAGAGCCAGACTCACTAAGCCTTTTCCCATAGGCAGAATGGAAGACAAGCCAAGCAGGTGAATTTTCAAAGGAATTACGCATGTAAATGTCACCTAATATCATAGCAATTTTCAGACGTCATTTACCTATAAAGTGCAGTAAAAGATCAAGTTTCAAACCGGTGCACAGGCGCGCATTGGTGTATGTAAGCCGATATGCGCCCAGGGATGCAGATTATAAAAATGTTAAATAAATAAATAATAATGTGCATGCATATTATAAAATAAGCCAGCCACGCGCACATGTGCGTCCAAGTTTAAGTGGGCTCATGCCCGTGCGCACAAATGCCGCTCCTGCATAAGTGAGGAGATATTAAAAGGGATGTGCGCCAACGCCACTGGCAGTAAAACCAGTTCGTCCCCAGTTCCCCCAGTTAGCAGCTAGGTTCACCAAACCCCACTAGTTTAATTGACTTTACTTACCCCAGTTAGCCCCGACCCTTCAAACACCGCAGCTCTGCCTAGTTTTCTTTCATTTACAACATACAACCTCTCCATTACAGAAGTAAATTATTTATGCGGCAGGGGACCTTGGCACGTGCTGGGGTGCGTAAGTATTTACCCGCATATCTCTGGTTCACATCCAAAAATGACCATGCCCTGCCCCCTTTTGGAAAATTTTCAGATGTGAGTGCTGCGGCAGATACATGTACATCTGGGGGGCATTTAAAATCCATTCGGAGCACGCAAGCCCAACTTGTGCATGCATCCTCTAACTGATGTGCACGCCGGGCTTTTAAAATTCACCGTTTAATTTGTGCAAAACCTATTGACAATTCAATGGCTTATATTGTAGCAATTTTCAAAAGCCATTTGCACAGGAAAAGTGCATTTACATGTGTAAAGCCAGTTTTAAGCCTGTAAATGCTTTTGAAAATCAGGGCCTTAGTTAGTCAAGCCCCAAGGATTCAAAGAAACTAGAAATTCAATGCAGTGGTCTCACACAGGGCAATTTCTCAAGCAAAGTTTTGTTTGAACATTGCGTCACATAAGTTTGAGTCTTATTTTTACCTGCATTATGGATGCATCCCAGGGGTGGGGAGCAAGTGGAGAAAGCAATAGTGTATGTAGTTTTGGAGAGAAACAATAGCCACAGAAAAAGCTGGTGCATGTCTCAATGATGACTTGTATCCCAGGCAGCTGTCTGCAGATTTTTCCAAATTGTCTCATATTATGATTTCATTACAGGAAGTGCTAGAGAGTGCTTTTCCTCTGTGTTCTTTTTCAACCTGCATGTATCATTTTGAAAGTTAAGCATGTGAAGTGCCTATGTCAAGTCTATCAAATGGAGCAAGATGGCTCCCATTCCTGGGTCTGAGGCCACATGCGTGTGCGTTTTTCCTGTGCCATGGAACTAACCCACATAAGACTGAGCAGCTATGAAGGTTACACATCTAAATTGGACAAGAAGGAAATCAGGAAAGAACCAGGCGCACACACATACTTCCTCTGCTTCACTCTTATGTCCGCAGAAAACAATAGCAGCATCTCTGTTACCAACACACGCAGACGCACAAATTCAAGCTCTCTCTCAAATGCACATAAAGCCTCAGTTTCCTACACTCCTGCTAGATATGTGCATAGAAAAAAATGTTTCTTTCGGCTCATTAGTTCATTTCATATGCCTCTATTATTTATTTTGTTTGTTTGAAATAAAAAAAAAAAAAAGCTTTATGTCACTTGTTTATTCATTTCCATTTAATGTCATTGGGGGAAGCAATGCATTCTATTCTGAGGTCCCAAGTTGGGGCTTTCTATTCAAGTTAAGTGAAACTTGCAAGCAGACATCAGCAGCAGGGGAAAGGTAATTCTAAGACACCAAAGGTGAGGCAAAGTGGCACCAGAGTGGCCTGAATAGCCCAAGGCATCGTGACAGGGAAAGTGACCCAAACAGAGGTATCAACAGCCCGAGGCACCATAGGAGGAGCAAAGACTCCAACCACAGAGCAAGGAAGACCCCCCCAAGGGACCATGAGAGGCACGCCATCAGATTGCCATGGCAGGATCAATAGGCAGTAATAGGCATAAGAGCATTTGAGTAGAAGCAGAGGCCCTTAAGAGAGGCTCGGAGCAGCAGGCACAATGGGGATCAAAACCACAAAGTTTAGGTGCAGAGCAATGCAATAACAAGATTGGCACTGATACCCCAAGAGCCTGTGAGGGGGGCAACAGAGCTCTAGAAGAGGCATGAACACCCCAAAGCACCAAATAAGGAGCAAACAGAACCAACAACAGTGACGCAAACAGCACAAGGCACAGTGAGAGAGGTGAGCAGCAGCAGCAGCCCACTGCTGTTTCTGCCTGCCTAGTGAGTGTCTGCCTGTGCCCGTATGGGGTACTGTTCTTTTCCAGAGATGATGACATCATTTATGAAAATCAATATGAAATATACAATTTACACACACTGAATCCTTTTCCCACTCCAAGATGAGACTCGGAGAACAAAAATTCAAGCCTGGCTCTATTTGCTCTGTTTTCTAGTCAGTGCACACAAATACTGCACTTCTGCAGTTTAAGCATTTCTGGGTCAGTGCACTGAGTGACTATTGTATCCAGTACAGAAAGCCCTCACTGACTTTTCCTTCTGTTTTGCTTTTTTCAGTGTTACAATTGCACTGTGAGTGCTGTGACATTCCAAAACAGACAAAAGATTTTTGACACACAGTAACAAAAAGTGGGCTCTTGATATGAAGAAACAGCAGAGGTAGAGCCTACTTCACTTTTAACTTCCTCTAGTCCTTCTTTTCTCAATTTTGTTTTGTCTGACAGAACTGTAGATCCACAACTACCCTGTTCTCATCCAAAAGGAAATGAGCTCAAAATGGAGTCTGAAAGATTCTTCTTTCACTTTTAGCTTGATAAAGTAAAGAGGAAATCACTATCAATCCATACAGATACCAGCTAGGACAGGTTGGCTAAAAAAAATGTATGACCTTGATTGGTCCTGCTTGCTGGCTTCTTTCCTGTCCCTTCCCACTCCAATCGGTCTAGAGTCATCGCTGGTTGTTAGCTGCCTTCAGGAGAAAAAAAACCCCAAAACAAAACATGCAGTTTACGTGTCCCATAGACTTTAACGGGAAACAAAAATGGATGCAAACAAAAATGCTTGTTGATTTTTGGAACCCTGGTCATTCGTTCTCATTTTCAAAATACTAAAGTGAATCTGCCTGATCTGGCATGAATTCCACTCTCCCGCAACTGTTGCCTCTCGCCTCACATGCACCGACCTTCACATCCAGAAAGACACTACTTCCCAATACACACATGTGCACACATGCATCATGGAAAGCTGCGTTCAATGGAAAGAAACTTGAGAAATCTTGTAAACTCCATGGAGTCCATTTTTTTCAATCTAATTTTCTTATGTTCTTATGTTCTTATGTTTAGCTGTTGCCACCTGCATTTCTCCTGCCACTATTTGTAAAACCCACTTCTCTCAACTAGATCACTTTCAAACTTTTGGAGGTTTAGAAAGCTAACAAATACTTAATGATCTGATCTGCCATGACGAGAGGCTACATAGGTGAGGGCTCTTCAGCTTGGAAAAGAGATGGCAGAGAGGGGGCAGGATAGAGTTTATAAAATTACGGGTGGGGTGGAACAGGTAAATAAAGGATGGATATTTATCCTTTCAAATAATACTAAAACAGGGGGATACTCCATGAAATTAACCACCAGCAGATTCAAAACAGATCGTAGAAAGCACTTTCTTCACAGCGCATTATCAAGCAGTGGAATCTGTCGCCAGAGGATGTGATCAAGGTGACGCGCATAGCGGAGTTTAAATGAGGTCTGGACAAGTTCCTGGAGGAAAAGTCCATAATACATTCTTAGCCAGGTAGACTAAAGAAAGCTAAAGCTTCTCCTGAGAGTGAATAACAGGAAATAGATGTACTTTATGGGATCTGCCAGGTACTTGTGACCCTGACTGACCACTGTCAGAGACAGGATGCTGAGCTTGGTATTTCTTATGTTCTTATTTCAGCATGACAAATAGCTACTGTGAAGGCTTTTGAAGGGGCCTCAAAAAGATCAACCATGCAGTGATGATGAAAGGAGTAACATACACACAGTGCCAGGATACAGTACAGTCAGATCACTGCTGCTGCTGCTGCTGCATTATCATTAAAGGTGAGAATGAATAACTTCTCCATGACCAGCTTTACTGCAGATTCTGCTGCAAGGTTTTTCGTGATATTACATTTTTACAGGCTAAGTGCAAATTTCATCCAGTTTATGTTTAAACATTCTTTATTAAATGTTGTACAACCTTAGTAATACAACACTAAGGAGGGCTGAGTTCTGAGCCCTCCTCAGAACAGAATCACAATGGAACAACAAGAAACAAGTATCGCCATTCCACCCGATCGAATGCTTTTTCAGCATCGAAACTGAGAACCAGATGGGGGTTGTCCATCTGCCGACAAATAGTCTGGGCAGTCAGTACCCGGCGAATATTGGCTAAAGCATACCGTTGACGAACAAAACCAACCTGATGGTCACCCACCAGGAAAGGCAAAATAGGAGCCAAGCGTTCAGCCAATATTTTTGCCAATATTTTATGATCTAGATTTAACAATGAGATTGGGCGGTATGATTCCAGCATAAGAAGGTCTTTGCCCGATTTATGAATAAGAGTAATTAGGGCTAGATTGTCATGTGTGGGAAAGGAACCACACTTTATCAACTCTGAAAAACCCACAGCTAAGGGGCATGCTATCTGGTCCTTCAAGGTCTTGAAAAATTCTGCCGTATAGTCATCAGGCCCTGGCGTCTTAAAATTAGGCAGACCACTTATGACCTTACGAACATCCTCTTCCAGAATAGGCTGATTAAGCAACGCTCGTTGATCCGGAGTTAGAGAGGGGAGAGGCAGTTTGGAGCAATAGCTGGCACTAGTCTCTTCCGTCCCTCCTTCAGAAGTATATAAGGCCGAATATCAGTCCCGAAACCCTTCTAAAATGCCAGGGGTATCTCGAGCCACCATAGTGGGTGCCGTCCGCAGTGCTGGAATAAACCAATTAGACCATGTGGACCGGATCAAATTAGCCATCATACGCCCAGTTTTATTGCTATATTGATAAAGATGAAACTGATAGAACAGGAAACTCTTCTTCGCCCGCTGATGTAAAAGGGAATTGAGAACCGATTGTAAGGAACGATATGCAACCCACACTTCCTCACCCCCTCCCGCAGCCAATTGGATCTGAGCCCTGCATAGTTGCCCACTTAACGTCAAAATACGCCTATCCAAAACCCGTTTTCGGTGAGAAACATAAGATATAATATCCTCCCCCGTAGTACTGCCTTAGCTGCGTACCAAAACAAGACTGGCTGAGAAGTATGAGACTGGTTAAGAGACGCATAGTCTGCCCATTTAGTCCGCAGATAATCCAAAAATTTCATATCATTAGCTAAAAAATAGGGTTAGCGCCATAAATTCGCCGACAATTGACCACCTGAAAAATGGAAGTCAATCCAAACGGGAGCATGGTCAGAGATAACAATATTGTCAATCCTGGCATCTTTTACCAAAGAAAATGCATGATCACTAATCAAATAGTAGTCAATCCGTGAGAGGGATGCATGTGCTCGAGACATATGCGTAAAGTCCCAATCCATTGGGTGGATTAAGCGCCAGACATCCAACAGATGGAGTGTACGTTCCAACAGCTGAGGACCTCTGCCCATACCCCGCTCCTGCGTACGTGATGCAGAGGCGTCCAGAGTGGCATCGTGGATAGTGTTGAACTCACCCCCAATAATCAAAATCTCATTGAGATAAGGGATTAAATGAGAATAAAGTCCCCGAAAAAAATTTGGGCTATAATATTAGGGGCATAGACATTGCATAAGACAACAGTCCGACCATATAATTCAGAAACCAAAATAAGATAACGGCCCTGGGGGTCCACTATTTCTTTGGTGATTTTAATAGGAAGCTTCTTATGTATCAGGATAGCAAAGCCTGCGGACCTCGAGGAGGCTGATGCACAGCGCACCTCCCCCACCCAGTTGTGGCGCAGTTTAGCATGTTCTGCCGCAGAGAGATGGGTCTCCTGCAAGTAGGCCACCAAGGTTGCTTTTTTCTTCAACAGGGAAAGTATTTTAGAGCACTTGACAGATGAATTTATCCCACAGACATTCCAAGAAGCAAACCTTGTGTGATTACTCAGTGTTTAACACAGGAGGATAATTTGAAGGCTGAAATGCAAAACAACGTGGCGGAAGCCCCCCACCAGCTAGGGCTCCCCCCAACTTTCTCCTGCTCGGTGGAACACTTGACTGCAAACAGAAATGAAAAAACAAGATGGTGGTATTCGTCTTCCTCCACATATATTGCAAGTTCCTTTTTGCCCTGTGTATTCTCTCCCTTTTCTTCCCCCCCAAACAATCCTCCCCCACTCCCCACCCCCTAACCCAGCTGACTCCCCTCCCAACCCTTCCCATCTCCACCCTCCCAAGTCTTCAAGACTAGTCCCCTGACCACCTTCCCTCAGCCCACCTCCCTGTGCTTCCATAACGAAAGTGGTAGATCACGTATAGATGTGCCCATGACCTCGCCCCACCATCCCCCTTGAGCTTATACTAATGAAACATAGCCGTGAACATCAAACAAATAGACACCACTGTAAAAGCCCCTAGGCCAGAGAAAAAAAACATTTAAACCTAGGTAATCAAGTATGTGTCCTATAACCAGTCAGAAAAAGAAATCCACCAGGGAAACAGTTCAGTACATAGCCAGGCCCCACCAAAAAATAAACTTAGGGCCTTAACATTATAAGTCTCACATGTAATCTCTAGAAACGATCCTAGAGAAATGGTCCCCTAATATTCCTGAACAAATCCGTCCAGAAACAAAGGTTCCACTAATTGTGGAAGCTGAGTCAGTACCAAAAAAAAATAGCATTATTTATACCAAGTCTAAACGCTGAATCATGACGACTTCGAGGTATGAAGGAATTCCCCACGCCGCCGGCTCCTACACAATACCCCAGAAGGCAGCTACTCAGAGCCAACCCCCTGGGGGTACTCATAGGGCACCCAATCCAAATGTGAAATCTTGAGAAAATTATAAAAAAGGTCATCCAAGAGTGAATAACAAAAGAGGAGAGATCACGTGATGCAGTGAAGGAGATCAGACGCAGGATCTTCCTTCTCGACCTTCTCGCCCCAATCCTACCCCATCGGAGACCCCAATAGTGATCTAAAGTGATCATTTTTATAATCTCTGCAAGGGGCATCTCTATCTCTGGGTATCTGGCAGGGAAATGTCAAGGGCGACGAGGAAAGACAAAGAAAAGGATAAGGCTCGTCCTCCGGAGCAGGGCCTGGAAGAAGATGGAGAGGGCCTGGAAGCCTCCCTGAACCCAGCTTTGGAAAAAATACGCCTCGCGGTCTGCGAAGCTTTGGGACCCGAATTGTCCTCAATATCCCTTAAACTTTGAGTCCCGCTGCGCAGACATTGAACAGAGAGTGTCAGATGTCCAGGACGACCAGGAGGGCCTGCGGAAGGAGTTGGCCAGCATTAAAGCCACCTTAGGGAAACATACAGATCGTCTGGAGGATCTGGAGAACAGGTCCAGACGATCCAACTTACGTTTTGTTGGCATCCCGGAATCCGTCGCTGAAGGGGACCTGGCTTCTTTCCTGGAGGAATGGCTGCTTCGTGCGCTAGCGCTTTCGCAGGCACATGGCCCACTGAGAATCGAGAGGGCCCATCGGTTAGGCCCCAAGCGGGACAACGTGGCGAAACTGAGGGTCACAATTGCCAAAATCCTCAATTTCCAGCACAAGTCCTTGATCCTCCGGGCTTCTAGTGCTGGGAAGGGCCTGGACTACGACAACCACAAAGTGCTCGTCTTTCAGGACTTCTCCGCGGGCCTTAGCCAGCAGAGACACGCGCTGACGCCATACTGCAGTCGTCTCTATGCCCTTAACCAACGAGCGCTGATCGTGTGCCCGGCTCGCCTGCGCGTGCTCACCACAACGGGAGTCCGGTGGCTAAATTCGCCGGCGGAGGCGCAGGCTTATCTGGCCACGTTGGAGAAATCGGCGCCGGATGAGGCGGGTGCCCCGAGGCCGTGAGAGCGGAGCATCTGTACAACGGCTGCTGCTGGAATCGCTGTAAGTTCGACGACGTTGGAGCAGAGAAGCTCTTATTAGTACTGGGGCTACATGCAGAGAGAGTCTGAGTTGTTTAATTGGCATCTCCGTTTTTTTTTTCTTCCTTTTTTTTTATGCTGGATGGGCCAACGGGGCCCCGAGACTGTCCCTAGACTAGCGGAAAGAACTTGGCGGTCCGCTGTGGCAGGATATCTCCGCGATCGGCTGGGGTTCACCGACTTAAGCAGGGGAAATCAGCAGACATTAAGAAGAGAACTTTGCTCCCCCCTTCAATACACCGGGTTTTTTTTCCCTTTCTCTCTTTGTGTCTTACCTGTATCCTCATTTTTTTTTATTATTATTCCCTGTTTGTTTTTTATTTTTATTTCTTTCTTTCGTTTGTTGCATGTGGCCTCCAAGACCTCATATAATGAAGGGAATAGGTTCCTGCTCGTTCGCTGGGAAATCTCTAGGGTTTCTCTTTGCATTGTTTATAAGTTCGGGGTTTGGGTTTGACTGTCAGATGCTATAATGTTTGCAGGTCTGATGTTGTATTGATAGGAAGGACATTCACAATACCAAGGGGGTGGGAAGGTTGATTGCATTGGAGTGATCTCTAATAGCTGTAAGGCTGTGGGGTAGTATGTTTAGAGGAATGGGAGGGGGGGGGGGGGGGGGGTGGGAGGGGACGGGATGGGGTATTGGGGTTGTTCATTTTAGTATGTATGCTGTGATATGGGAAAGGAGGTGTATGGTCTGTAGGAAGGTGGGTTCAGTATTCCACTTCACCCTGAAATGGGATCTCAGCTGGGAAGATCCCTATTTTCTACTTTCCTTTTAATGTTTTTCAGATTTCCTTTTGAGGCAGGGGGAAATGGCTAGTCAATCCTTGCGTTTGTTATCCTGGAACATCTGTGGCATAAATTCTCCCATTAAGAGAACAAAAATGCTTTCCCAACTCAGGAGGAAATCCGCGGACCTAGTATTTTTACAGGAAACGCATCTCACTGATGCAGAACATCAGAAATTGTGCCTGGGGTGGGTAGGAGGGGTACACTATGCCTCGGCGACTAACAAGTCAGCCGGGGTGGCTATTTTGGTTCACAAGTGGCTGCCATTTACTGTTAGGCAGGAAATTAAGGACCCACAAGGTCGTTATATTCTATTGATAGTAGAGATATATAATCATACCTTGGTGCTGTGCAATCTGTATGCTCCTAACAACCCTGGCATAGCTTTTTTTCAGAACTATTCACACTCACCTAATTCCCTACCAAAACTACCCTCTCATCGTGGGAGGAGATTTTAATACTCTGAAGGATCCCCAATTGGATCGGAGTGGGATGGGGGGCCCGGACAGGGGTCATTGGGGTAAACCCTTCGCCCTGTTGGAACAAGAGTTGGATTTGGTGGACTCCTGGAGGGGCCTGAACCCTATGGCACGGGACTTTACTCATCTATCTAGGGCACATGGCACGCAATCCCGGCTAGATTATATCCTATTGAGTACTAGTTTGTTTTCCCAACTGACAGAAGCGGGTATAGATGACATTGTTTTGTCCGACCATGCGCCAGTCTGGGTGGAGTTGTCATGGGCAGGAGGGACCCCCCCCGAATGATGAGATGGCGATTCCCATACTATTTGGCCAAAGATCAGGGTTTCAGAGAACATATTCGGGTAAAATGGGAAGATTATGCATCTCATAATGCATTGCACACGGGGGACCCGACACTTTATTGGTATGCCTCTAGCGGTTCTTAGGGGAGAGATCATCTCCTATGTGGCACATCAGAAGAAAATGTTAGATAAGCGTATTCTTACCCTGAACACTCAACTCCACAGCGCCAAGCAGACTTTGCTCCTTGATAACTCTCCTAGGCATCGGGAATTGTATATTTCGGTGCAAAATGTACTTAATTCACTCTTACATCAAAGGGCCAAGAAAAGTGTGCTGTATTTTAAGCATAAACTTTTTCATATGGGGAACAAGTCGGGAAGGCTAATGGCTAATTTGATTCGGGCACGCCGCCGGTCCCACTATGTAGCGGCCCTTAAATCTCCTTCGGGCCGATTAGTCACAGATGCAACCAACATTCTGCAGGTTTTCAGGGATTACTATGCCCACTTGTATACTGCTGCAGTTCCCAACGTGGTCGGCTGTTCAGCCTTTTGTGATGGGATAGAACTGCCTCAACTCACTGCCGAGCAACAAGCACAGCTTAATCTACCGATTTCTGAAGTAGAGACCCGGCAGGTGATTTGGCAAGCGAAATCTTATAAGACGCCGGGCCCTGATGGGTTCACGGCCGAATACTACAAAACCCTGACAGATGTGTTGGTGGGACCGCTTACAGCAAATTTCAATGCTTTGATAGACCAGGGCAGTTATCCGGGGCAAAGTAACGAGGCACATATAACATTGATCCCCAAACCAGGGAAGGATCCCCAATCTCCTGCAGCGTACCGACCCATTTCTTTGTTAAACATTGACCAGAAGTTCCTAGCAAAAATTTTGGCAGATAGGCTAGCCCGGGTTCTACCTTCCTTAATCAAACCTGACCAAGTTGGATTTGTGCGAGACAGATATGCCTCTACCAATATCGGGCGGGTTTTAGTGGCCATGGCGTTATGTCAGCAGATTAAGGAGCCCTTTCTGGCCATTAGTTTTGATGCAGAAAAGGCCTTTGATAGGGTGGAGTGGGGCCATTTGTACCACATTTTAGAAGCAATGAATTTCATGGGTCGGTTTCTGGACGCCATACACCTTCTCTATCGGGACCCTCGGGCATGCATCCTGGTTAACCAGTCGCAATCTGAAAGCTTTCCTATCCAACGGGGAACCCGGCAGGGATGCCCTCTCTCTCCCTTGCTTTTTCTGTTACAGTTGGAACCCCTTCTGCTGGCTATTCAAGGGAATAGACGAATCAAGGGGGTCCGTTTCCAAACACACACGTTCAAGTATGCGGCTTTTGCTGATGATGTCCTGGTTTTTTTAACCAATCCTAAGGCCTCGCTACAGCATCTGCTCTTACTCTTTAATGAGTTTGGCCTCTTTTCGGGCTTTCGCCTGAATCAGGACAAGTCTGAGGCGCTAGCCTATCCCGAGGCGCTGCAAGAAGGTTGGGAAGGTGCTTTTCCACTGATATGGGCCCCAGGACGCTTGCGCTACTTAGGGGTGGTTCTGTCGGCTGATATGTCCCAGCTATATGACATCAACATTCCCCCTTTAGTCACTTCTACATTGGATAGAATGTGTAAATGGCATTCTCTCCCGCTCTCTCTCGGGGGTCGTATACATTTATTTAAGATGGTTATTCTGCCCCAGTGGCTGTATGTTTTTCAGAATTTGGTACTGTGTCTTAAAATCAAGGACCATTGCCAGATAGAGAGAGGGATGCGATATTTCTTTTGGAAGGGGAAGAAGTCCCGCATAGCACTAGCCCGGCTGCAGGGCAAGTGGGGCACAGGGGGCTTGAGTGTCCCGGACCTACGCCTCTATAATTTAGCCAGTAATTGTAGAATGATAAGAGAATGGCTGCTGGGAGAGGGGTTTTATTTCCACTTGGAGGCTGAGCGCACTGTTTTTGGGGATAGCGATATGCGCTGGGTCCTTCGAGCAGATGAGGCTAAACTGAGTCTGCCAGAGCTCTTGATGAGCTTAGTATCCCCGGTGAGATATGCCTGGGCCCAAATCCGGAAGTTGTTGCAGATACCACATGGCTGTGCCTACCTACTACCCCTACAAGGCAACTTAGATTTTGTGCCGGGTTCCTCCTCCAGGGTGTTTAGGGACTGGGCGAGGCAGGGGATCACCCAAGTAGGCCATGTTTTCGATGAGACAGGTCAACTTCTCACCCTACAACTGCTGTCCCAACTTTATGGCTTGCGCAATCCCTCTGTGTTCGCATATCTACAGCTCTCCCATTATATTTAAGCCTTACCGAAGGATAGTCTCACGACTTCTGGCATTCAGGGGGTAGCTGATTTTTTTCACTTAGCTCAGAGAGGAGTGCCATTGCTTTCCCAGTATTATCAGAAATTGCGGGCAGCCACCTTCCATAACCCCTGTCGGGATTTAGCTGAACGCTGGAATAGCGAAGGGGCATTCCGGGTTACAGCAGAGCAATTAAGGAACGGCTTCCGGCGTATTGCCCAGGTATCCTCGAACTCCTACTATCGGGAAATGCAGTACAAATTTCTTTGGAGGGCATATGTTTCTCCCCAGGTGGCATTCCGCTGTACTTTACTGCCAGCGGCAACTTGTGGGAAGTGCAGCCTGGCGATTGGCACTCTATCTCACATGTTATGGAGCTGTCCAATTATTCAAAGATTTTGGGGGCGTGTCATGTCCTACCTGGGCTGTATCTTGGGGATTTCACTGCCTGTATCCCCCCTATTGATACTTTTTGAATGTATTCCTATATTACGCATCTGGGAGGTGGGCCCCCGTCGTTTGTTTATGAAAGCTTGTTTTGTAGGGAAGAAATTGATTCTCCTACAGTGGAAGGAAGCAGCAGATCCTTCCTTTTGGGCCTGGAGGAACCACTTTCATCTATTGATGCAGATGGAGCGGATGTCGGCTCGGACTTTTCCTAAGACACACCGCATCTTCCTTCAAGTTTGGGATTCGTACATACAGACTTTACCTCATAAAGTTCGTAGTTGGATTTTAAATGACTGACATTTCCTTCTGTTCTAAAGCGTGGGACTCACCCTTGTTGAAATGAATTGGAACCCATATCACTGACTACTTAGTTGATGCCTTTGGGGTCGGGGGGTGGGAGAAGAGGGGGGGGGGGGGGGGGGGAAGGGGGTGGTTAAAGGAAGTTTTCCGGTTGCTACCTGCTCTTGTTTAGTGAGGTTGAGTGCAGAAGGAACACTGTATTCTCCCTGTTGTTTGTACTTTGTTGTGATTTATTGGAAAAGCAATAAAAATTGTTTCAACAAAAACAAAATAGAGTGCAGGAAAAAAACCCTGTGTTATAAGAAAACCATCCTACTGGTTCGGACCAGTACCTTGCAAGTCTTATAATTCCCTTACTCCCATCCGACACCAAGCCCAGTCCAGAGACGTGTGACAGTTAGTTGAAAAAATCCACTTTAGGAATCCAGTGAGTCCACAAAAGTGTGATCCAGCTCCACTGTATCAAAAGTGTGAACCTTATCCTTGTTCCAAATCTGCAAGCGTGCCGGGAACATAAGCGCAAATTTGATACCACAGTTGTGCAAGGTGGAGCAAATGGGTGAAAAACCCTGCCTGGCCTCTGACACTGAAGCTGAGAAATCCTGAAAAACTCTGATGGGATGTGATTGATAAAGCAATTCCTGTTTTGAGTGTGATGCCCTCCAGAGCTCTGCCTTGTGAGCTGAATTTAAGATTTTGGCTATGACCAGCCGAGGACGCCCCGACGGTGATGATCTCCACCACGAGCTTCCCTTGTAAGTGAGGCAGGGCAAGCACCTCTGGGAGCCAGGTCTCCAAAAGTGAGCACAGGGAGCGCTCCTCCACCACCTCCGGAAAGCCCAGGAACCACAAATTGTCGCGTCGGGCTCTGTTTTCCAGCTCATCGACTTTAAGCTGAAGAGCTTGTATATTTTTATCCCCGGCCACCATTTTAGCACGTGTGACCCCAGCGGCATCCTCCAGCTCAGAAATCTTTGCCTCTGCTGCTTCCAGTCGCGGGGGGAGCACCACCAGCGAGTCCCGAACCTCCCCAGGCTGAGTGGTGATCTGTGACAGCTTTTCCTCTAAAGCTTCACGAACCGCGACCTTTATTTCCGCGATGGTAAGTGGCGCAAGGGGGAAGGGAGACTCACGTTCTACCGCGGCCGCCATCTTGGAGTCGGGTGCTGTCACTTTTTCTTTTTCCTTTTTATTAGTCTTAGCTGTCATCGATGGCCGCGATTTTCCCCGAGCCTGGACCGCGGACATACACCCTGTCCCCGACGATGTTTAACTTTTAACAGACCGGTAATTTCGCGATCAGATGAGGCGCGATTGGCGGGGCGAGTCTGGAGCCTGGAAGAAACGTGACCTTCCGGCTACCACATCACGTGATCCTCCATTTCATCCAGTTTAAAGTACGAAAATTTTTTTTCGAGCATATACTGTATATTTAGGAAGTTGTTGCAGTCTGTGAGACCTTTTAAAGGGCCAGCCTAAAAGACCTCACATGCTTCTTTTTTTCCTTCAATCTTGCAGCCATAGCTGAAGAAGGGTCCTGTCTGGTTTCCAAACCTCATGTACCACAACATCTTTTTTTGTTGGTCCTTTCAAAGATTTCACATCCTGGACCAATATGGATACATGTTGCTGTGCCATACATGTTTTTCTTTAAGCATGATCGGATCCATGTATATAGAATATGCACCAGTAGACAGCATTTGAGTGACCAAAAGTCTCAGTGAGCTGTTAATGAAATAGGGAGCCTTGCACCTCAGATCGCCAAGTTGGATATTGCTCAAGCTGGGGGGGTAGTACAGGAAATGGATTGGTGACTTTGAACCAGTTTCTTTTACACAAGTGTCCACATTACTAAAGTCACCAAAGCAATAGCCACCAGAACTATTACATTGGTAAGTAATAGGGCAATGAGTTGCTAGTTGTCAGCTCACGGCTGGTCTCATTATATCCTTTCTTTATGCACCAAGGAATTTCCAAGCTGCAAAGGAAACACCATCATTTGGATGTATAGTGCAACATTCTATATACATCTTGAAAGAGGAATTCCAATCCCTTTCACACTATAGTGCATGGTGTGGTTGTTGTGTTAGCCTACTAGAATGTAATTCATGATTTCTGTACACTATAACACATCAGAAGCATAGATACAGCCAAGTCTGGGCTGTGTGTCCTGTCAACATATTTCTGGCATGGGAGTTTCATGAAGGATTCCAAAGAAGGATGGCGCAATGTTATTATTACACAAATACAGTTGTAAACAGATAGACAGGGAAAAGGTCATTTGGCTCTGGTCAGACAGAGAATGAGCATCAGAGGGAGATAAAAATGTCCTGACCAAGATCACACAAATAAGATTCAGAATGGCGTCAGATCTAAACATTAGCCACACCACCTAGGCTCCAGTGCCCCAGCTCTGTTGGATGCTTCAGTGATTTGAACATCTTCTGAGTATTCCATTCTGCTTCCTGTGCAGCTATTGATAGATTGTCTGCTGTATCTGTCCATCTAGATCCTAGAAGATAGAGGGGTGGGCTGGGAAAATCCAAGGAGTTAAGTGCTGACTGATGGTTGAGCAGGTCAGAGAGAATGGGGAGTAGCCTAGAGGTTAGAGTAGCAGACTATAAGCTAGGGTTCAAATCCTACTACCATTCCTTATGACCTTGAGCAAGTCACTTTACCCTTCATGGCCTCAGATACAAACTTAGAGGGTATTTTCAAAAGCATTTAAAAGTGGGTTTTACACATGTAAATATGCTTTACAGGTGTAAGTGGGCTTTTGAAAACTGCTACAATAGTATGTTATAGTTACATGCATAACGCCTTTGAAAATTACTTCCTTAGATTGTAAACCCTTTGGGGAGAAGGAAATACCTATGGTATCTGAGTATAATCTGTTTTGAAATTCCAAAAGACAGAATAAAATAAAGAAGAATGTGTAGTGAAATAAATGATTCTTGCATGCCTGCTGTTTTCAAGTTTTACTCCTGGCAAGCAGTTTGCAATTTCTCATTTTCTTCTGTTGGTGAATTTAACAACTTTATTATGAATTGTGTGTTATTATTTTGTTATATGAATTGTTTGATTTATATTTTACTGTCTTTTTAATATGTTTGGGCATTTCCATCAGGTTTGATTAGGCATGATCAGATAGAAAAATACAGAAGATAGAAATAGTGCTCCAAGAAGAGTGTGCTAAGCATGGGCCTTTGTGACTGCCATTCTAGCAGTGAGCTGCTTCGTGTGAGGTATCTGTAGTGCCTGAATGCAACTCGCTTTGAGCTGCCGAGGAAAAGGAAAGAACTAAACCTAGGTGTACCCAGAAGCCTGATTTCTTTAATGCACTGTGTGTTAGATATAGATATTGCATTTTTCTTAATAGTCTTTGAAATCAGCTGTTTTCTTTGGTTATTTATTTGGCAACCTCTGCTAATTTTGTTAGTGTAAAGCTCCCCCTAGCTCAGTTTGCCCCTATTCTGCATTAGTTACTTTTACAGCTTTGATTGGACACAGTTGTCCATGTACCGAAGTGAAAGTCTCATTTTTGATTGCTAATATTTGAATTCTCTAGTTTTCAAGAATCTTAGCACAGGCTTCACTTCTTTCTGCGGGGCAGGTATATGTCTTGTGGGTGTTGTTTCTTGGTTTTGTGGCCATTAGGTAATTCTACAGTTGGTTAGGTCCATCAAGCCAAACCTTCTTTCACTTGCTTAACAGCTGTCGTTATGTGGCAATCCAGAACAAAGTAAAACTAAAAAAGCCAATTCTACAGTACAGTCAAAGATTCCTAGCCAACCGCCAAATATAATGATAAATTTGTTTATTTATTTATGAAACTTTCTAGAGCGCACATGGGGGTTTACACACACAATGTCATGTAAGGAGTCAAATAAAATAAGTAAAACACAGTGCGGTAAAAACAGCATTAAAACAAAGGGATTGCATTCTAGATCCTCCAAGCAAAAGATGGATTATCTACTGGATCTTCAAAAGCTGGTATGCTAACATGAACAGATGAGTTTTCAAAGATTTCTTAAAGGATTTAGCTGTTGCGGCAGACCTGATGGATTTAGGGCCCACCACTAAACAGAATCAATTTCTTGTTATATCTTCTTTGGGCACTGGAACCTACAATTCATTTTTATTTGCTGAACGTAATTATCTTGTTGGTTTATATAAGTGCAGGGGGGAGGACAACCATACGGATGAAATGTTGTTTAATAGGTTGTAAATGAGATTTAGGATTTTGTACTGTATTCTCCAGGAGATTGGTAACCAGTGTAAATTTATAAGAGCAGGAGTGGTATGGTCTCTGAGTTTAGCAGCAGAATTTTGTATCATTTGTGTAATGAAGTTTGAGGAAGGCCCAGAAAAAGGGAGTGGCAATAATCTAATGAAGTCAGTACCAAGGATTGCAGTATAACTTGAAAATCTGAGGAATGCAATAGTGGTTTCCAATTTTTCAATAACTGAAGCTTATAGAAAGAGAATTTTACAACATGAGCAATATGTTGTTTTATTGATAAATATTTTGAGTCAGAGGATCTAAAATTGTTTTGGGAATAAAAAAAGTTACTTGGGAGTAATGTTGGCCAATAGGTTTGGCTGTTAAATATAGAGAAGAAGCTATATTTTCTTTTTATCTAGGGCAAGATGGATCTTTTCTTGAGGAGAGAATTAGAATCAAAGTTTTTGTAAGATTGCATTAGAGATTAATGCAAGTAAATGCTGATTGGCCCATCACAGACTGCAACTCAATTAGTTTCGATCACAACTTTTCCCTAGATTCTAACCAAATTATCTTTTCATGACCTACCATCATGTCTAAAGCTTTAGAAAAATATAGTCAACCTGTTTATCAAGCATTTTCCCTAGATTTGACGATCTCACAAACTTAAAAAAGTTAGTTAAACACGTAATGCCATTCCTGGCTCCATGCTGAATCTTATTAATGCACAACAATCTCCTCTTTCTTAATGATTTACAAAGAATCCATTTCAGAAAAAAATACTGAACATTAGAGCACCTTTTATTGGATCAATATAAGGATAAAATTGATATTGCATCCACAACAGAAATCCCTTCTTAATGGGGATTGCATGGAACCTGTTTTAACTGAATCCTGAAATGTTAAGTTCAGCCCACCAAATACATCACTGATTTCCTGTAATGCTCTTGGATTCAATTAAATCCAGTCTTGGTGCCTTATAGAATTTTACATGGCTCAGTTCTACTGTTAGGTTTTGCAAACCTCATTGTACCTAATGATTAGATCTCTTGCTACTCTGTACATTATTTATGTATTTATTTATTAGTTTTTCTATACCGACGTTCGTAGCAAACATTATATCGGTTTACAACTTTTTTTTTTCAAATGCACAGTTAAATACATTTGAAATTCCAAAGTCAAGTCATAGAAATGAAAAACATAAAATACTTCATAAAACATTTAAATTATACAAGAATATATAAACTAAATAAGAACATATTAAAGTCTTGGGCCAGCAGCTAAAAAATAGCACAAAGCAGTTGGGTGTGGCCCTGTAAAAGCCTCTTTCTCTCTGAACCAGCATGGGATAGTGTGGACTTTGCCCTCCAAAGCTCATGCCTCCATAAATTGGTTAGTCTAGAAGATGCCACCCACCTCTTGTCGTTTTGGCTGCACCAAACTAACAGGGCTTATCCCCCTGAAGATCTAAACCTCCAGCCCTGTTTGCTTCTGCACTGATAAGACAGCAGCTATCAGCAGGAATATGAAGGCTTAGGAAGAATGGCAGCCAGGGGTGCTATCAAGAAAATCCCATGGAGCTATCCTAATGTTATTCTGGGACCAGCTATTCCATAAAAGAGTTGGCAAGAGTACAACAAAAAGCCACCAAGTTAATTAGGGGACTGAAATATTTTCTATGAAGAAAATATGGTTTCAGCTAGGGAAGTTTACTTTACAAAGCAGGAGACTAAAAGCTGATGAAATGGCTGCTTTCTGAATCCCTCCATCAGTCAGACAGACATTGGTTACATTTAACAGGATCCCAAAGAAGACATTTTGAGGCTGCAGGGAGTGAAAATGAATGCGATCTGAAAGACAGGGCAAGCAGCCCCGGTCTAGCAGGGTCCTCGCCCCAGGGGAGTAGTCAAGACTGGACAGACTCAGTGGCTATACAAAAGGGTGAGAAGTTCACGCATCCTTAAGGTGTTCTAGGGTCTGGGGCTACCCCCAGAGTGGGCTCCCCTGCCCTGCCCTTACCTTCCTCAGCAGCCGGAGGATGGAGACGGCGCGGTCCTGCTTCTGGGCTCGCAGCAGCGCCTGCATCTCCCGGATCCAGCCCACCCTCTGCACGTAGGGCGCCGGGCTCTTCCTCTTCAGCACCCCGGACAGCTTCTCGGAGCCGAGCAGGAGGGAGGCCAGCTGCAGGGGCTTGCGGGCCGGGCTGGCAGCCAGGTCCTCTGCGGAGGGGCTCTCGTCCCCCAGGCTGCTCCGCCTGCTCAGCCTGCCGCCCATGGCGACTGCCCGGTGAAGGCGCGGGGGGAGGCTGCGGCTGATCCCCGGGAAGGACTTGCTGCAAGGCTGAGGAGGAGAGGCTTTGGCTGGGATTATCTGAGCAGTCGGGCTCCAGCCCTGCAAAGAGCCATGTTTGCACTGGGGCTCATTGTGCATGCAGAGCCTGTGCTGCTTGTGACTGTAGCCGGTCTGAGCCGGTGCTGCCGCTTGGCTCCTTACTGGACAGGGCCTTCCTGCAATCTGCTTTCATCTGTCGCAGGCAGCTGAGAGACATCTTTGCGTCTACCCAGCAGAGAGTCATTTCATTATTTTGGAGCACTGATGGCTTTTAGAGATGGGAGCAACCTGTTTGCAATCCCCCAGCCCAATTCCATGAAAAAAAAAGAGACAGAGAGACTTCAAAGCCTCGGCCCCTTCCTCGGATCTGCCCATTTATTGTTGATCCAATGAAAGGGGTCACCAGCCATTGTATTTATTGATTGGTTTACAGTCCACCTGATAGGGGATTTCAGCCTCATTTACCAGGCAATTTAACAGTAAAAGCAGTAAAACAATAAAACAGTAACTTAAGCAGGGGAGCAGCAGCCTAGTGTTTAGGGTTCAAATCCCTCCTCGAAGTCACTTCATTGCCTCAGGCACAATAAGGTGTGCGCAGTTGTGCGCAGATACGGCTCCTGATGCAGCAAGGAGTTTTGCCCATAAAAAATATGGTGTAGAACTGTGCTCTGCTTAGTGCCCTATCATGGGAATCCCATGAAAATAAAGACATTCACCATTACCCCCCATCCTCCATGCAGAGAGGTGTCCTGGCCTAACTCAGGTCTCCTTAGCACTGAAAGCCTTACTCCTGCTCAGAGGTGGAGTAAAGTTTCCAGGGCTCGTGTCAGAACAGTGTGCTCACGAGGAGCTAACTGAACTTAAACAGGCCAATGCAATATCGGCTCTGGTAAAACGGGCACTCACGACTGAGCGCCTGCTCTCCTAATGCACGCCCAGCCCCACCTCTCCTGGGCGCACGGTGCATTATTTAGATGAGGGGGCCGCACTGAAAAGGGTATGCTGGGGATAACTTGTGCATCTCTGGCACATCCATGGCATCAGGTACCCAGGAGAAGTGGCTGTGCACTGTTTATGAAAACAGACGCTCAATTAATGGGCGTCCTTTTCCGTAACTTGATTGCCAGCAAAAAAACTTTTAATGCTGCTTCCTTTGATTTCTCCAAATTAGTGTTGGGACAATATATTAAGTAGGAGGAACCACAGAACATTATTATTTTGGGCTTTTTAGTGGCTTTGTGGGTTTTGGGGTTTTTTAGATGGCTCAGGGTGCATAAGACTTAACGCCAGCCCTGGGGCGTTACGTTTTCCATGTTAAAATGTGTGCATTGGGCACATGGTGATTTTTTGTATATGATGGGTGTTATTAGCTACACACTGGTTTGGATGCACGTTTTGGATGCACTAATCCCCTTATTGCATCAGATGTTAGCCTACAGCATTAGTCTGAAAGTAAATAAGGTGATGGGGCCAGATGGGATACATCTGAGGGTACTAAGAGACATCCTAGCAGCTCCGCTGGATGACCTTTTAAATGCTTCTTTAGAGTCTGGAGTAGTTCCGGAGAACTGGAAAAGGGTGGATGAGTTTTCTATTCATGAAAGTGGAAGTAAGGAGGAGGCTGGGAACTACAGGCCAGTTAGTCTGACCTCCATGCTGAGCAAACTAATGGAATCACTGCTAAAACAGAGGATATGCAATTTTTGGAATCGAATGGATTGCAAGATCTGAGGCAGCATGGTTTTACCAGAGGTAAATCTTGTAGATTAATCTGATTAATTTCTTTAATTGGGTGACCAGAGAGTTGGATCAAGGGAGAGCACTAGTACTTGGATTTCAGCAAGGCCTTTGATATGGTTCCACACAGAAGACTTCTAAATAAATTGTGCACCCTTGGTATGGATTCTAGAGTGATTGGGTTAGAAACTGGCTGATTACAAAGGGTAGTGATAAATGGAGTTTTCTTTGAGGAGGGGGGAGTTGCTAGTGGTGTGCCTCAGGGATTGGTCTTGGACCAGTTCTTTTCAACATTTTTGTGAGCAACATAACAGAAGGTTTGTTGGGAAAGGTTTGTCTTTGTGCTGATGATACCAAAATCTTTAACTGAGTGGACAGCCAGGAAGGAGTAGATAATATGAGGAGAGATCTAGTGAAGCTTGAGGAATGGTCTAAGTTTTGACAGCTAAGATTTAATGCTAAAAAATACAGGGTAATGCATTTAGGATGCAAAAAACCCAAAGGAAAGGTACAGTATTGGAGGTAACATTTTTCTAAGCACAAATGATGAGCAGGTGTTGTGTTCTGCGGCCGTGGACAGCCACAGCCGTGGCCCCCTACCTCACCTGCGGCGGCAACCCACCATGGCAGCTTCAAGGGAAGCTGCTGAGTCCGTGCCCGTTGTTCTGGCACGGGCCCCCGGGATGGCCGCCAGGTGGGGAGCCGTCCCTGCTCCTCCCTCGCAGCGTCAGGCAGTCTTTCCTCCGCGGAGGAAATCCAAGATGGCCACCACCATCTTAGGCACGAGGCCGCACTTCCTTGATAGATTTAAAGGGACCTCATCCCTTTAACTACGTTCAGCTGTTCTCAATGATCCAGAGCAGAGGAAGTATATAAGGAGACTTCCTCTGCTTATTCCTTAACTTGGCAACGTCCTTCCAGTGTTGTTTGAGTCTGCTTGCTTCGGTGAGTCTTCTTGTGTTTCGGACCCTTGCTTCTTGGTTCCTGTCTCGTCTTAGTGATTCCTGGTTCCTGACTTTGGATTGGCAAGCAGTGATTCCTGGTGTGTGACTTTGGACTGGTAAGCGGTGATTCCTGGTGTGTGACTTTGGACTGGCAAGGGGCGATCCCTTGGTGTGTGACCTCAGACTGATAAGCGACGACCCTCTGGCACTTGACCTTGGACTTCTTCTGGACCATTGTTTCCAAGGGCCCACCTAAGTCCCAGCGGCCCAAGTCCCTACGGGCTCCTCCTGGGGGAACTGTGGGTTTCCAGGGGTGAAGCTCCAGTTAGCCCTTGCACCAATCTCTCGACTCCTTGACCCCTCAAAGGTCCACCTAAATTCCAGCGGTCTGGATCCCTACAGGCTCCTCCTGGGGGGGACCGCAGGCTTCCAGTGGCGAAGACACAATTCCTCTCCTTGACGTCACGACTCTTCATCTGCCTCCACAGTTGCCTCACTCTCCAGTGCCGAGGGTCAGCTGGTCGCATCTTCTGCTCTGCCTCACCACCCGACGGGAGAACCTACGGATCCACCTCCTCAGGTATACCATCCTCCCATCGGCCCAAGGGTTCACAAGCCTGAGCATTACAGCAGGATCTGTGGGTAATTGTATCTGATGCTCTTAAGGTGTCCAAACAGGTGGATAAAGCAATGCTCAAAGCAGAAAGATGCTTGGCTGCAAAGGGAGAGGAATGGTCAGCAGAAAAAGGGAGATGATATTGCCCCTGTATAGGTCCCTGGTGAGATCTCACTTGAAATACTATGCACAATTCTGGAGACTGCACCTTCAAAAGGATATAAACAGAATGGAATCAGTCCAGAAGATGGCTACTAAAATAGACAGTTGTCTTCATTCTAAAGCATATGTGGATAGACTTAAAGATCTAAACATGTATGTCCTAGAGAAAAGGCGAGATAGAGAGATATAATAGAGACATTCACATATCTCAAAGGTTTCCATGCATAGGAGATGAGCCTCTTTCAATAGAAAGAATGAGGAGTCATGAGATGAGAGTGAAAGGGAGTAGATTCAGGAGTAAACTTAGGAAATATTTCTTTACAGAGAGAGTGGTGGATGCGTGGAACAGCTTCCCAGTGGAGGTGGTGGAGACAAATATGGTATCTGAATTCAAGAAAGCCTGTGATAAATACTGGGGATCTCTAAGTGTTAGGATTTGTGGGTTTGTGGGCCCTGGGCAGAGGTGAGAGATGGTACTGCCCACGGGGAGGAGCCCCGTGAGCCTCACCGTCGGAAGGCGAGGTCTCAGCTGCTGGGTGTGCAGGTCAGCAGGTACTGGAAAAAGCGAGTAGAGAGAGAGAGAGACACTGCCCGCGGAGTGGGGAGTGTTGCAATAAAGTCACACAGACACAGAGGTGCCACAAGAGAGAGGATTCCTCTGTAGAGATGATTCGGCAATGGTCCGCAGAGTGGGGTACACCGATGAGGGTTTCTCAGTAGAGACGATACGATAGTGGTCCACAGAGCGGGGTACACCGATGAGGGTTCCTCAGTAGAGACGATACGATAGTGGTCCGCAGAGCGGGGTACACCGATGAGGGTTCCTCAGTAGAGATGATACGATAGTGGTCCACAGAGCGGGGTACACCGATGAGGGTTCCTCAGTAGAGACGATACGATAGTGGTCCGCAGGTTCCTCAGTAGAGACGATACGATAGTGGTCCGCAGAGCGGGGTTCACCGATGAGGGTTCCTCAGTAGAGACGATATGATAGTGGTCCGCAGAGCGGGGTTCACCAATGAGGGTTCTTCCATAGAGATGATATAGTAGTGGTCCGCAGAGCGGGGTTCACCGATGAGGGTTCCTCAGTAGAGACGATACGATAGTGGTCCGCAGAGCGGGGTACACCGATGAGGGTTCCTCAGTAGAGAGAATACGGTAATAGTCCGCAAGCGAAGTACTCACAGTGGAAGTAGTGATGGTTCCAGAGGGAGCCCCGGGGAATGGGTCAGGCAACGGTCCAAGGCGCAAGGCCCTCTGAGGAGCGGATAGCCAGAGACGAGGAAAGGGCCCCCGAGGAGTGGTACCCAGGACGTCTCACACCAAGGAAACAGGAGCTGGAACGGAAGGTCCATCATTAGTGAAGCGGATTCAGCAATGAGGGAACTCGTTGCCAAGTCGTAGGCAGACAGGGCCAGCCGGCTTAAGAGTCCATGGGGATGACGTCATCCGAGAGGAACGCCCCCGAGGTTCCTGCCATGACGTGCATAAGACTGGCCCGGAAGTGCGTGCGCACGTGCCTAAGGAGCTGCAAGGATAGGATGGCTGTCGGCAGCGTCCACACTGTCCAGGGTGGCCCAGGAACAGGGGCAAGTAGGCCGGCGATAGCTGGCGGAGGCCGCTAGTCTTCCTAATGGAGTCAGTGCAGTGAGGCAAGAGGTGAGCAACAGCGGTCGCAGCTGTCTGCAACCGATGGGCGTAACACTAAGGAAGTGATGAGAATTATAATGCTAAATTAATTGGATGGATGGGCAGACTGGATGGGCCATATGGACTTTTTCTGCCATCATGTTTCTATGTTTCTGTGTATGGCCAGAAGCCAGCGTTCTGGTGATGGGTCATGTAATCAGAATTTATGCATGGAAAACCTGCTTTACACACACAGAGCATATTATTTTATGCAAATAAATATAATTTATGCACACATAAAATACTCTCTGCACTTAAAGAATTTTTCTGTGCATAAATGATGTTTTGCACACTGGAGAAACATTGCTGCCTGCCTGCCTACTCAGCACTGCGTGCTCCCCTACTGCTGCCTGCCCTAGTTGCCCTGCCAAGCTTACTGGACTGTGCTGCTTGTTTCCTCAGGTTTACTCCTGGTTTTTCTGCCTGCTTTCTTCCCTTGCCCCGCCCACCCGATTACACCAGCGGGGTCCTTGATTAAAGTTCTGTGGCGACACCGGAGGTGTTGCATGCCAGAGCAGCGAGCTTCGCAGTCACATTCACAAAGGAGCAGATTCCTTTGCTTCTTGGGCCTGATTTTAAAAAGCATTTACAGGTGTAAATGTACTTTACTTGAGTAAATGGCTTTTGAAAATTGCTATGATGGTATGTTACATTTATGCGTGTAATTCCTTTGAAAATTGCCTCCCTTGAATGCAGCTGAGTGCCATCATTAGTGACCTTCTTACTTGTGCGCTGTTTGGGCCTGGCTATGGCCAGTATTTGTTATGTTTCTGAATTATTTTTATTATTATAGTCTTTTATTGCTTCCCTCTGTGCTTGTGGAAACAATTCCCATTTTTATGCTAGCTTTTTTTTTTAGTTCATCTATGGCTGCTTTTATCCCTGTTGTCATAGGGAGGGATTGGTATGTTCAACTGTCCAATTGCCTTTCTGTATTTTCTAAATCTACCGATAATGTATTTTACAACATATGTGTTAGCTATGGTCAGTATGCTCCGAACTCTGTTGAACAATCATAAAATTTATCCGTGCTTCTGTCAGGCAATCTGAAAGAAGATCCCTGGTTTAACTGACCATCTGCGTGAAAAATCCCCAGGCTTATGTTTAATGAGTCATGGCTTCTTGTCTCTGACTCTGCTCTTTTGAATCAACCAAGTTTTCCAAACTACGTAATTTTTCTAAGTCGTGATTGAAGAGAAGGAGGGATGGGCTATTAATTGTAGCTAAATCCTCCCTCCAGCTGTCCTCAGTTGAAGCCTAGCATATTTCTCCTCTAAAATTACTTTTCCTCACATCCTCTTTGGAATCTTTTTTTGGTGATATTCTCTTGGTAGCCTGGCCTATAAATATGTCAGTGTTTATTGATTGTTTCCTTGCTATTAAAGCTGATGTAAAAAACCCAAAAAATGCTATAATACTAGAAGATTTTAACCTTCATGTCACTATTAAACATCTGTAGTGATTTTCTTTCATCTATGCATGGACTGGGCTGGACCCAAGTGGACCATTTGCCTACTCATCAATTGGGTCATACCCTAGATCTAATCTTTATATAAGACATCTGGTTAGATGATCATTCTAACCCCTGCATTTCCAGTTCTGAAATCCCTTGGTCAGATTGTTATTTAATAAGCTGTTGGCTTACCGGTAATTGCCGTCTTTTCATGGCATCATATCTCCTCTTACTATCTTGAGAAGACCTCCGATTGATGTAGACGAGCTTTGCACTCAGGTGACTTGTCTTACCCAGATTCATGCCAACAATGTAAGTGATCTGGTGGATTTTTGGCAATCCTCTCATCATTCACTTTTAGACAAGTTAGCTCCCAGGAAGCTAATGCACATTAAATGTCATAAAAGTGCCCCATGGTTTTCTCCTGTTTTGCACTCGGCTAAACGCAATCTGCATAAGCATGAGCATCACTAGCACAAGGATAAATCAGATGCTAATCTCTCTTCCTACCATACTGGGTTAGTCTCCTACAAGGTAGCTGTGGACAAGGCTAAACAGGATTGGTACTCTCCCAAATTGTTGCAGCTGCTTCTCAGCTCCGCAATATATTTAAGGTAGTTCATTCACTTGCCTCTATGCTTAATTTTTATTCTCTACTTGTTTCACAGCCTTTATGTGAGAACCTACTTTCTTTTTTTCTTAAAAAGACTTGGTAGTTGATTCGTTCTCCACCCCCATGCATTCACACACTCCAGTCCCATGGTCTGAATTTTTGCCCACCTCATCATCAGAGGTCACTTCCATTTTGGGCCAGATGAAGGACAACTTCTGCATTTTTAACTCTTGCTCAACAGGCATGTACAAAGTTTTATGAACTGACATTGGCAATTTCATTACTAGAATGGATTTCTTCCCCCTGCATTGAAAACTGCAAGTGTTCACCCCCTATTGAAAGAGTATAATTTAGATTTCATGGATCTGACCAGCTATAGATCCATTTTTGCTTTACCGTTACTGTTAAAAGTCACTGAAAAAGTAGTTTTGGATCAGTTGCAAGAATATATTTCCAACAATAACTTCCTAGACAGTTCCCAGTTTGGGTTTCATTCTCTTCACAACACTGAGTCTTTACTACTCTCCAGGTTTTATTACATCTGTCGGGGTTTTGATGTTGGCACTACATTTCATTTGGTGCTGTTAGATATCTCTTTAGCCTTTGGCACCCTTAATCATGATAAATTGCTGGGATGCTTGGAGTCCTTAGGGATTTTTTCTACTGTCCATTCCTGGCTCTCCTCCTTTCTGGCTGATCGTTCCTTTATGGTTTTGATTGGGGATGCTTCTTCTAAACTATATTCTCTGGCTACTGATGTCCCACAAGGTTCATTGTTTTGTTCAATATTTATCTTGCTCCTCTCTGTTCTGTTCTCTCCCACCTAGACATCAAATTTAAATTATATGTGGATGACATGCAATTGTTCTTTCCTATCTCCTCCACAACTGATCAGGTCTTTTCAAAGTTATCCTCTTGTCTCTATCAGATCAGAGACTAGCTATTTGATAATAAGTTTGCTTCAAACATTAGCAAAACTAAAATGGTCTTGTTATCAACGACAGCCCTGGCTGATGCCCCTCCAAGTTTCACCTTCAAAGGGCAATTGATCCCTGTCTCTCTTCAAACATGAGACTTAGGTGTTTTGGTCAAGTCTTCTCTTTCACTGCATCCTCACATTAATGAATTGGTCCAGTCCTCTTACTTCAAGCTTCACCCTAATGATCCTTGAAACCTCTTCTTCGTGATTCAGATTTCTATATGGATACTCAGTCACTGGTCCTTTCCTCCTTAGATTATTGCAATGCATTGTTCTGGGCCTTCCAAATACACATCTTCGATCTCTCCAATTGATTCAAAATTCTGCTGCCCGCTTAATCTCTGGGGTTTCATTAAGGGACCATATCTCTCTGGTTCTAGCGAAACTGCATTGGCTACCAGTTATTTGGCAGGTTAAGTTTAAAATTCTTACCTTAGGATTGAATTTTAAAAGCACCATTTGCACTAAAAGGCCCAGATATGCGAATATGTGGGTTACACATGAGCAATGCAGATTTTAAAAGCCACTAATTTCGTGTGCATGTGTGTGTGCGTTAGCTAAAAAAAACGAAGGGCAACAGAAAAGGGCCAGGTCATGGACAGGGCATAGGTATTTTAAAACCGGCCACTGCAATGTGCAGTGGCCTGTTAGCCGCATATATTTACTGCTAATCCTGATGAGGTGTAAGTTTATTTATTTATTTATTTATGCATTTTATTTATTTATTTTATTTATTTAAGGTTTTTTTATACCGGCATTCAAGAACTTGTTCTCATCATGTCGGTTTACAGAAAACAGGGGTGCAAAAATATAACCAAAAACATAGATAAACATGGAGAAGAGAAGCAGTTACAATTAACAAGGGTTCATGAACTGGGACTATAAGAAATAAAAGAGATAGATGAGGATAATTATATACAAGTGTACAATGTAAATATACCGTGTACAATGTAAATATACCGTCATTCCAAAAGAAGATCACAACGGTTTAAAAAAGCAACATTCACATCAAAGGTCCACACAACATCAGAACATATGATATTCACATTATAGGTCCATATAACATCAGACCTGCTATATTCACATTATAAGTCAACATAACATCGGAACATGTTAGCTGTATTGTTAAATAGTAACTCATGATGATTTAGTTCCTTTTAGGTAATCTTCTAGAGGTAGCCAGTGAGATGTCTGAACATTCATTAGATTTCTTAGTAACTGTCAATCGTTCACCAGTCCATATCTAAGTAATTTACTACAGTTGTTAATTTTTTATGATAGATCATATGCTTTTTTAAAGAGCCACGGTTTTCAGATCACATTTGAAGTTCTTTCTTTCTGTGGTGAGGTGTATCTCCTCAGGTAGAGAGCTCCATAACTTGGGGCCCACTACAGAGAACACGCGATCTCTTATTTGCACTAGATGAGTATCCCGTGGTGTAGGTACTGTTAATAGTCCTTTGTTTTGTGATCTAAGTGTTCCCTGTGGTGTGTATTGTTGGAGGGTTATGCCTAATAAGCAGGATTTACTATCATTGATTATGTTGAAGATGAGTGTTAGTACTTTTAGTGTATTCTTGCTTGTACAGGTAGACAGTATAGGTCCATTAATGAAGGGGTAATGTGGTCAAATTTCTTTTTCCCTAATAGTAGTCTAGCAGAGGCATTTTGTAGTATCTATAATGGTTTTAATTGTCCTGAGGGTAGGCCTAGAAATAGTGAGTTGCAGTAATCTAAGTCTGAGAATATAAGTGTTTGATGAACATTTCGGAAGTCTTGGAATATTAGGAGAGTTTTTAACCGATGTAAGATTTGTAGCTTGCAGTATCCTGTTTTAATTGATTTGTTTATGTGATTTTTCATTGTTATGTTCTCATCGATTTGTATTCCTAGGTTTTGTACTTGTTCAGAGGGTGTGATGAGGAAGTTCTCCAGGCCTAGGGATGGTGGTTTATTTATAGATTGGTTTCTCCTTAGCCAAACGATTTTGGATTTATTTTTGTTTAATGTTAGTTTCAGCTGAGATAGCTTTTGCTGTATTGCTTTCATGTATGTTGAGAGTTTTGCTGCTGTATTTTCAATTGATTTGTCAATAGGAATGTAGAATTGTATCTCATCATAATATAGGAAAAAGTTGATTTCTAGATCTGCTAAAAATCTACATAGAGGGAGCATATATATGTTGAAGAGTATAGTCGAGAGTGCAGAGCCTTGAGGGACACCTGTATCGACTGGGAATGTGTCAGATTGTTGCACAGTTTGACTTGAAAAGACCTATCAGCTATGAAGGAGGAAAACCATTTGAGTACACTTCCATCTATTCCAGTTTTTTTCATCTGATGGCATAGCAGAGTGTGGCAGACCATGTTGAATGCTGCTGTTAAATCTAATAGTCCCAAGATGTAGGGGTCATCATTGTTAAACCCCCTTTAGCACAGAGTCAATCAGAGATAGGAGTAGAGTTTCTGCCAAGCGATCTTTTCTGAATCCATAGTCTGCAGAAATCTCTGTTTAGGCCTAGATCAATTGGGTGAGGGGTCTGGATCTACTGGAGGGGTGTAGGGTGAAGAACCAGAGGGTTCCGAATGACATCGAGATGGACCGGGCAAACTGATGGACTAATGGGTAAAACTGGGAATGGCCTTCACGTGAGCAACTGTTAAAATGGACTTCCCTGCACACATTAAAGCTGACGAATCCTTAAGGAAGATACACAAAATACATTTGCTGGAGTAATCGCTTAAAATTAGCAGCACACATAGGTGCGTAGGTGTACCCTAAATCACGTGTGTAAATGCACACATGATTTAAAATTCCAGCATATGTTCTCTTGCGCACCCATACACATCTGTATGGGCACCCATGTACTTGTTTTAAAGTTACTGTCTCTGTTTTTAAGGTCCTCCGTGATCTTATGCCTTCCAGTATTGCTTTTCTGTACAAAGACATTGCCCTATTCGTTCACTTAGCACCTGAAAATCTGCTAGAAATTCTTTCACTCGAGCATAGTTGTCTGGCTGTCTTGAGATCATATTTTTGGCATTGCAGGTCCAAGTCTATGGAACAAGTTATCGGATGAAATCAAAGCAGAAAGTGACCTTCCCTGGCTTAGAAAGTTGTTAAAAATGCATCTTTTCTCCTGTGCTTTCTCTGATTGATGCTGCATGCTGCTTTTCTAGCATTAAGTGTTGATTTTGAACTTAATACTTGCATGTATGGTTGCGTAGTCACTGTGCATCGTGTAAACTAGATTGCTGCTTTTGTTTTTATGCAGTTACTGTTAAACCTTTTACTATTTTATGTATGTGGTTATGTAGTCCACTGAGATGTGCGGATAGGTGGAATATAAATAAATAAAACATGAGTTTTTGTGTACATAATTCACAGCAGAGAGACTTCCCCACCCCGAGTTTAAAATGTGCATTCAGCCTGTGCCGAGCTCGGGTTTGTGTGTACCTTCTCCAGTCAGAGCACTGTTTTAACTCCCGACGCATCACCACAACATTAGCTTACTGCATCGCGAGTTAAACATTCTTTAAGCTGCGCATTAAAAAGATGTGCGCTGAATTTCAGCTCGCAGTTTTAATCCACACATTATTGCATCAGCTCCTTAAGATTGTGAACCCTCCAGGGACAGGGAAATACCTATAGTTCCTGAATGTAATCCACTTTGAAGCAGCATGAAAGGTGAAACATAAATAAATAAATAAATAAATAAATAAATAACAATATTAAATCAACCAACCAGAGACTCATAAATATCACAAGATATAATAACTTAAGAGCTATTACAAGAATATCAACTGGATAGAGCTGGTCAAGAGAATGGCTACTAAAACGATGGCTGGTCTTGGTTCTAAAGCTGAATAGTTGGTGTGGATAGGCAGACTAAATAGGCTGTAATGCTCGTTTTCTGCCATCAGGTTTCTATGTTTCTGTGGTGTTTGTTTGTCCAGAAAGTGCTGTATCTGACATACATACACCTTCTCTTCCACCCAGCCTGCAATGTTTCATGAGCCCCCCTCCCCCTCCTCATGGCTTTTCCCAATTTATAAACCCCTTTCTATGCTTTCAGAGGGAGGGATGTTCAGTTCAGTGCTTTGCAGGGATGCTCATCATCCAGCGAGCACTGAACTGAACATCCCTCCCTCTGGAAGCCACTGCCTGTGCATCCTCCTCCTGCTCAGTGACCCAAAGCAGCAGAACCAGAGCCCACTGGGGCATGAAACATTTCTGGGGCACATCTGTGGCAGTGGCTGCTCCTTCTATACTTTCCTGGTTTTAGTTTCATGCTCCATATATACATATATATTATATATTATATATATATAATATATATGTATATATATTATATATATATACATATATATTATATATTATATATATATAATATATATGTATATATTATATATATATACATATATATTATATATTATATATATATATAAAACATGTAATCTCGTACCCAGACAGTCACATTCCATCTACTCCCCATGATATTGTAACTCCCCAATAGCAGTCACACTACTGCTTTGGCCCTGTTTGATCCAAGCAACAGGCAAGTGAGGGTAAGATTTACTTTTGGGTTTTGTTTTTTTTTTAATATTGAAGGTAATTGAATTATATCTATGAAAGTTCTGCTAATGGCCTGTATTGAAGGTTGTGCTGCTGCTCACACGTCTCGAACTTATGCTAATTCAACCCTTATAGGTATAAAATAACAAGTTAAAATGACATTTGACATTGCAGTGACAGTTCTAGTTGATTACATTATTGCATCTCCCTGCTATTTCTGTTATAAAAACAATTACAATCTGAAATTGTCATTTCACAAGAAGCCAGCCTTGAAACAAAAGGGACCTCGCTGCTGCTGACCAAAATGACTGGGGGAGGGGGATCTCCAGCCCCCCCCCCCCCCCCCCCCATGATCACATCTCCTATGAACACAACTGCTTGACCAATCATCACCCACGGTCAATGATTGTGAGCTGCTGGTACTTTGGAGCAATGCTAAGTAATCCTGGCTCCAGGTCTTCCCTTACAGCCAAACCTATCAGGAGAAAGACACTTTTAATAGGAATTCATCACCTATCAACTGTTCTGGCAGCTCCCGGTTGTACATTATTGGAAATGTGACTTTAAAGGTTACCATTTAGGACATTCTGTAATAACTCAAACCTCCCTTAGTAGCTTCAGGAAAGAATTTAACTCCATGCAGCAATCTCCCCACCTGGGCTCTTCTAGCGCTGAGCCCCATCTTCTGGCCAGGAAAAGGCTTCAGCATCTGCCTGGGACAGACAGTGAGTCACCGGGACACCTCTAAGCTACTTTTTCTGAAGAAAGCATGCCCTCCCTTTGAAGCTCTCCAGGGCTCAGCTGGGCTCCATTACTGACCTGTTTCCCCGGGGTTGCTGGTGGTGCAGGGAACAGGCAGTACTTTTCCTGACATGCTCCAGGAGCAGGATGTATGGGAAGGGCGGGTACTCTGCCCACCTCCATGCCACCTTTTTGAAGCTGCTTTTAAATCTTAGGCCTGATTGTCTGCTTTTAGCCTCATTAATTAACTTTCTTTTTCTTTTCTTTTATGGTGTGCCCAAGTCTCTTGTCCTGTATGTTTGTCTTGTAAGCTCTATCGAGCAGGGACTGCCTTTTGTGTGTTTGTACAGTGCCGCGTATAGAAATGCGAAGTAATAGTAGTAGTAGTACCTAGCTGGGTGCAGCCCTGGATTTGTCAGTGCCTAGGGTGGAAAACATTGCAGAGCAGCAGGCTGGCTTAAGATTTGCTGCCTTCCCGCTCTGCTGAATCTCATTCAGCAGAGAACAGCTTTCTGTTACCTTGTAATGGGAGGTGGGGAGCTGAAATTAGATTGTAAGCCCTTTGGGGGATAGGGGAATACCTACAGAACCTGAATGTAAGCCGCTTTGAAGTGCCAACAAGCGGAATACAAAAAAATCTAAAGAAAGAAATACAAGTGCCTTAGGGGCAGCAAGATCCTAAATCCCTCCCTGGCCGTGTGCCCCCCCCCCCCTGCCAAAAGGGCAGGAGGGCTCCAGACCTGCTGGCACAGACCCTGCTGCATCCCTCCTGCTTTCTGAAGCAGGCCAGGAATAAAAGGAGGATCGGAGTGAGCATGAAATACGATTATAAGGGCATCAGTTGGAATCCCGGTACCCAGCCGCACCTCAGCGCGATGCCAGGTTCCAGTCATACCTGTGGCTGGGAGCCTGCCCTGGCCACTCCCACGGGTGATGAAAGTTTAACCAGCCCTGGATGAGGCTGGCAGCAGGTGAACGCCAGCGAGAAGAGTCGGCATTCACCCCTCAGCACGGCGGCTTCCCCTCCCTCCCTCCGGCAGGTAGGGAAGAGTTTCTCTCCTCGCCCCCCTTCCAGAGCTGATTGGGCTCGCCCGGTTCTGCTCAGACCGTTCCTGCAGTGAACCGGCCCTTCCTCTGTCTCTGGGATGCTTTTCAGCACATGGGACCTCCATGCTTAGAAGCAGGATGGGAAGGTTTCCTACCCTGGCAGGGGTAGCAGGTCCCGTAAAACTACTAAGCAATGCTCAGAGTTGGATCGGGAAACGGTGCCTTAGAAAGTCAGCGAGAGAAGGGCTATTAGCACCTTCCGGTAAAAAAAAAACCAACAAAACAAAACAAACCGATTTGGCTTGGTGCTTGATTTTCCTTGTTTAGTTGCAAATCGTTTTTTCTATAGAAGCAGGGGCCTTAAAACCATGACAGGACCCTCCCTGCTGGCTGCAGGGGGTAGGAAGTGAATTGGGAAGGCTCCGGAAGGCAGCGTCATTCCCAGAGCTGAGCCACCTTGGCAGCGTTTAGCAACTTGGGGGATGAGTAACGCGGGCGCACCGCTGCCAGGGCTTCGTTACCCTGCTACTGCTACTGCTGCTGCCACGGACCGAAACCTGCGCCCAAGAAGCTCGCAGAAGCAGAGCCCGAGGGCTCCACCTCGGCCCCGGGAATGGGGAGCCGGAGTCGTGGGAGAAGGAAAGCTTTTTGGGTTGGAGGGTGGGGGTCCTGTCCAATCTGATTGCACTCACTGTTCCCCTTCCTTTATCTGAATCCTAGATTACATACACGGCTCGGATTCTCAAACGAATTTTATTGGCACAGTAATATGAACTTTGTATCTTATATTTCTTTGATATATATATTTTTTACTGCTGATGTGATATTTTATGCTTGCGCGCACTGCTATATTTTACCACAATGTGTTTTGTTATTGATGTCATGGAATGGTTGGAAGCTGCTTGGCTCCTTGGAGTAGGGCAGTATCTAAGCCTGGCATGGAAAGAGATTCAGGCACTTCCTTGTGCCCTTTATGCTACTCAAAGACCAAACCGATCCATTGGACTCTTTCCGGAGTATAAATCTGAGATGCGCTACTGCCTATGGGGGTCAAATCATTCCCGAGCCAGGTTGATCTCCATTTACATAGCAGCTTTTTCTGAATGGCATAGAAGGAGCTCTTCGGAGCAGGCTCCACCCGTGCTCTACCTTCCCTCCCAACCTCTCCCCCCTCTCCATGCACAGCTTTTAACCATCTCTTAGCCTCTACCCCAACGTCTTTATTCCTGCTCAGGGCAGCTCCCCTTTTCCTCAGGCACCTCCTCTTCTGTCCTATGAGAGGAAATGGATTTCTCTTTTCTTCCTTATTTGCCTTTTACAATGGCAGCTCAAGGGGAAGTCTACATTTCTATCCCTCCCATGGAAAATCCTGGGAGCCAGTCTGTGGCACCCACTTTCTTTTCACTCTATCCAGTTCAGTTAGAATGGAAGCCAAAAAGTAAAAACAAAAAAAAAAACAAAATAAAAAGCATTTGCAATCATTTCTAACTGAATTTGAATTTATTACAACTTATCTACTGCACTTTCACAGGGAAACCATTTCAAGGCAGCTTGCATAACAACTTTCATAAAAAATAAAATAAAGTGCTACACTTCCAGAACAAACTATACATAAGATGATGCAACTAACAAAACAGGCAATCAAATCTTGAGAGCCTTTTAGGATAGCAAAGTTTAAGAGCACTCAGTCTGAGCTGGCTTAGTATTTAATTAAGCTGGAGAATCCAGGTTGTAAACCTGATTAAATAAATAGGTCTTTAAAAGGGACAGTATCTTAATCTGTGCCACACATTCTGGCACTTGACAGACTGTGAGTGCTGCACAAGCATTTCAGTACACATGCATTCACCACTTACTCCCCGGTACATACCATTATCAGGACCTACCCTCTAAACAGACATTCACATGCCTGCATTCACACCCATCTTTTGTGTGCTCACACTCCTGCACTCACACCCATCCCTTGTGTGCTCACACTCCTGCACTCGCACCCATCCTTCATGCTCACACTCCTGCACTCACACCCATCCTTTGTGTGCTCATACTCCTGTACTCGCACCCATCCTTTGTGTTCTCACACTCCTGCACTCACACCCATCCTTTGTGTGCTCACACTCCTGCATTCGCACCTATCTTTTGTGTGCTCACACTCCTGTACTCGCACCCATCCTTTGTGTGCTCACACTCCTGCATTCGCACCCATCCTTTGTGTGCTCACACTCCTGCACTCGCACCCATCCTTTGTGTGCTCACACTCCTGCATTCGCACCTATCTTTTGTGTGCTCACACTCCTGTACTCGCACCCATCCTTTGTGTGCTCACACTCCTGCATTCGCACCCATCCTTTGTGTGCTCACACTCCTGCACTCACACCCATCCTTTGTGTGCTCACACTCCTGCACTTTCACCTATCTTTTGTGTACTCACACTCCTGTACTCGCACCCATCCTTTGTGTGCTCACACTCCTGCACTCGCACCCATCCTTCATGCTCACACTCCTGCACTTGCACCCATCCTTCATGTGCTCACACTCCTGCATTCACACCCATCCTTTGTGTGCTCACACTCCTGCACTCGCACCCATCCTTCATGTGCTCACACTCCTGCATTCACACCCATCCTTTGTGCACTCACACTCTTGCACTCACACCCATCCTTTGTGTGCTCACACTCCTGCATTTACACCCATCCTTCATGTGCTCACACTCCTTCACTCGCACCCATCTTTCATGTGCTCACACTCTTGCACTCGCACCCATCCTTCAAGTGCTCCTGCATTTGCACCCATCTTTCTTGTACTCATTCCTAGTTTCACAAAAGCAGGTACTGTGAAACGTGATATTTAATCACAACATAAAAGTGAGCATCACACCCCTAAGAACTATATTATAATCTATCAAACAAGCTGTTTTACCTCTGTTAACTCTGAACCAGAACCAAGCATTGAACTTTGTATGGAAATTGTAGAATATAAGAATGTTTAAATAAATAAATATAAACAAGACCACCCCAACGTCTGTGACTGAGCTCCACTATGCTGCTAATGTAGAAGTGTGTGCTCCCTTGGAAATGGCTCTTTGGCAGTTGTTGTCATATTTACCAAGGCTTACAAGAAAATAGGGCAGATGCTTACCACTGAGAAACGTCAGGGGATACTCAGACATCCCCCAACTCCAGCAATTCAGCTTCACAGTGGGGCAGATGCAATAAATTTGCGTAGAAAGTGGGCGCTGAACAGTCGGTGCCCGCTCTCTTAATGCACTCCAGGCACCCCCAAGGGAGGGGGGGGGGGGGTCACTGTATTGCATCGGCCCTAGTGTGAGTAGAGAATACAAAACATTTCCTGTATCTCAGAATCTCTCTCTCTTGAAAAGCTGTGACAAAAATACCTGAAAGTGCCTTAAATTTTCAGCCTTCATTTATCTGACAAAATGGACACCCCACAATCACACCAGCCACATTATCCTGTCCCTGAAGCAAGGTTTATTCTCCCTCCTCAGCTGGAGGCATAACTCAGGAGGGCAGAGAAAGCTCTTCATGGACATCCTCAAGGTCAGCATGAAAAGGTAGATAGTCACCAACACCTGGGAGACTAATGCCCAGCATCACCGCAGATGAAGAGTCTGCTACAAGGATCTCATCTCTATGATGGCAGCTGGAGGTGGAAAAATGGGAGCCTAATTGGCAACTGACTTGGAAATATGAGCCCAAGCCGAGACAGTGATAAGAACATAAGAAATTGCCATACTGGGTCAGACCAAGGGTCCATCAAGCCCAGTATCCTGTTTCCAACAGTGGCCAATCCAGGCCATAAGAACCTGGCAAGTACCCAAAAACTAAGTCTATTCCATGTTACCATTGCTAATGGCAGTGGCTATTCTCTAAGTGAACTTAATAGCAGGTAATGGACTTCTCCTCCAAGAACTCATCCAATCCTCTTTTAAACACAGCCATACTAACTGCACTAACCACATCCTCTGACAACAAATTCCAGAGTTTAATTGTGCCTTGAGTGAAAAAGAACTTTCTCCAATTAGTTTTAAATGTGCCACATGCTAACTTCATGGAGTGTCCCCTAGTCTTTCTATTATCCGAAAGCGTAAATAACAGATTCACATCTACCTGTTCTAGACCTCTCATGATTTTAAACATCTCTATCATATCCCCCCTCAGCCGTCTCTTCTCCAAGCTGAAAAGCCCTAACCTCTTTAGTCTTTCCTCATAGGGGAGCTGTTCCATTCCCTTTATCATTTTGGTCACCCTTCTCTGTACCTTCTCCATCGCAATTATATCCTTTTTGAGATACGGCGACCAGAATTGTACACAGTATTCAAGGTGTGGTCTCTGCGATCTGACATCAGACTGACATCAGACTCCTTGGCCATCCTCAGACCGAGACACGGGACAATCCTCGACTGAGTGATTGCCAGTGATGATTATAATCGTCCTCTTCAATTCATGCATACACACAAACCCTGAGCCCTGTCCTGCCGACTGTCTGTACCTGAATTTGATTAAATTTCAACATGGTTATAGCCACTCAACAACTCATTTTCAGAGATTAGACTAATTACAGTTCTGACATACAGAAATTTCAGCCTTCAGTCACTCCCCAGTTGTTTTGACAGCAAAAGTCAGACACTAGTGCTCCTGATGAGAGACCTGGAAATGCTTCTTCCAAATGGCCAATGTGGGGCAGATGTTAGAGTGAGTAGTGAATGGCTATGATATATTGAAAAATAGAGTTTTAGGGGAATTTTCACACTGCCTGGAGAGGCTGCAGGTCTGTGGTGACAAACCAAGAAACTCTCTGCAGAGTCCCTTTCCCTGTGAAAATGTGGACCAGCAGGGAAAAGAGGCATCATATTTTTAAAGTCAGTCGAAAATGCATGCATTCATTTCCAGTGGGAGTGGAAAATGAAATCCCTGTGCGCACTATCCCTCTCCTGACCTAACCCAACCCACTTTTCTCTGCAGGTAAAGTCCATGAGCTGTGAAACACTGTGAAACATGCGCGAACCTTACTCGTGTAAAAACAGCATTTTAAATCTGCTCCCTATTAGCGTGGGCTACCTATAGCCATTTTAGCTTTTCTGAGGATATACGCCAAAGCCACTGATGTGTGAAAATCAATTCTCTCTAAACTGCCCTCCCTCTGTATATACTTTTAGCTAGGAAACTGCTTTTGGCTGGCCTCATTTTGATGTCAGCACCAGGGGGCAGGAGCGACTGAGCATTACTTCTGCCTCCTCCTGACCCATTGATGGAGTAAATGAATGGGTGGGGGATGGGCAGGAGGCTGGGGGGGGGAGGGGGGGCTCTTTTTGTTTTGCCATATTCAGAATTGTCATCGGTCTCAGGTCAGCCAGTGGCTCCTGTCCCCTTTTTCTCTTACGGGTGGGTAGGTGTCTGGGAGGGGGGCTTGGGGGTGAATGACTGCAATGTAAGCAAGTCTGGGAGGGCTTTCTTTGGGGAGGGGAGGGTGGCATCACAGGCTGATAGACACCATATTTTATTTTATTTTTGTTCTTTCCTTTATTTCATTTTACATGAAACAAATTGAACACGAAATGAAACCCACCCCCTCCTTTTAGCCACATTTAGAGGAGGGGTTTCTGTGGCACAGAAAATTATGCACCCAGACTGTGTTTTCATTATCATCTTATAGAAAATCTTGCAACAAGTTTGAAAGTGAAAGTTCACCCATAAACTGTGTCTGAGACATGGTGGGTAAAAAGTACCTACAAAGTGGACCATCTGGATATTGCTCCCTCTGTGTCTGGCTCAATCTGGGGCCTCCTTTGAATTGTCTCCACCTTGTCAGTGTCCTTTTGAAGATGCAGTGCAATAATATTTTTACCTTCTGGTGCTGCTGAATGGTACTTGGCAGAAATAAGGCACACATACAGTAATATATATGTATGTATATATGTCTTATGATAAAAGCAATGATTATAAGAAAATGCAATATAAGCAAAAGCAATATTCTGTTAAGCATACTGTGATTATATAGGACCACTTATGAGAATGTTCCAAGAAGAGAGAAACAAAACAGAGAAAAAATGGTTTACAATCAAGGTGAAGTGAGCCCCAGTCCCCTGAAAGGTCCCCTTCATTTGGGTATGTTGGCTCTAGAGGTCCCACTAAGAAGAGGAACATCGTTTTTCTCTCTCCCGGTTCTTGAGGATGCAGCACTGGAGAATCAGATCAGTTCAGGGTCTCATTTCATTTGTTCCATCTTTTTATGCAGTTGGCTTCCTTTTATAATGTATAAAAGGGATCTTACTGATACAGGCACAGTCCTGTTTTCTGTCCTTTGTAATTCAGCCAACACCCCAGTCAAGAGAAACAGGGGGTCCTTGCTTCTACTAAAGCAAAATGTAATTTCTTATTTCTAAGCTACAGTGGTTAATTCCTCATTGTCTGATTTACAAAGTCCCTTCAGACTATAGAAAGCATTCTATATATATATTTCAAAATAATATTTAAAAGCAGTTTTCTGTTATTTAGCCTTGATAGTTCAAGACATTTTCTTATCTCTAGACTGTAGGTCTATGCGTGCAGGGGGCACAGAGGTCTCCTGTTAAAAAAGTACTTACATACATTTGCAACTTTGCTTACTAGCAGAGTTTCCTTATCTTTCAATGTCTCTTCATCTTATCTAGGCAAGAACAGCTTCACATATTTCAACTATAAACCTTTCTAAGCACAACAATATTCAGCACTTCAATGGTCATTCAGCTTAAACAATTCACATAGGAGGTAATTTTCAAAGGATTTACACTTGTAAATGTAACATACTATATCACAGCAATTTTTAAAAGCCATTTACTCAAATAAAGTGCACTTACACGAGTAAATACTATGGACAATTCAATTATATATATTGTAGCAATTTTCAAAAGCCCAATTACTTAAGTAAAGTGCATTTACAAATGTAAAACCCAATTTTAAGTGTGTAAATGCTTTTTAAAATCAGGCCCTAACTGTTTCTTTGCTGTGTTCCACTTTCTGGTGGCTTATTTGTTGCTATATATCACATCGAAGTGTCTTACAGTCCACTATCCCTAAATAAATCTAACACTCGCAACCTCAACGAATTAAGCACAATTCTGAAAGTAGTGCAGAGGTAGTACGATGCTTCTCTTCATATACTATCATCCTTCCCAACTTCTTTATCACATGGATTCATCACCATCAGCTCTTCAGAGATGACTTCTGGCTCTCCTTTCTGTTTGGTGACTCTTAGTTCTTCCCCGCACAAATGTTAGTGCAGAAATCCAGTCATATTTATTTGTTTATTAAAATTCAGTTACCAAATCCTTGAAGTGAAGTGACTGAAAGTGGCATATCCAAACTGTGACAGGAACCATCATTTCTTCTTCCTCTGATGTCTTTTCATTACCATCTTCTCTTCTCTAGTTTAGTTGAGAGGCTCACCAAGAGGCATAAAGGCTGTTTCCTATGCTTTTTTCAGTCCTCCATGAAGTTAGCAAGTAGCACATTTAAACAAATTGGAGAAAGTTCTTTTTCACTCAATACACAATTAAGCTGTGGAAATCATTGCCAGAGGATTTGGCTAAGGCAGTAAGAGTAGCTGTATTTAAAAAAAGGTTTGGATAAGTTCCTGGAGGAGAAGTCCATAAACTGCTATTAATCAATAGGGAATAGCCACTGCTTGTAACCGGCATTAGTAGCATGGGATCTATTTAATGTTTGGGTACTTGATAGTTACTTGTGACTTAGATTGGCCATTGTTGGAGACGGGATATAGGGCTTGATGGACCCTTGGTCTGATCCAGTATGGCATATCTTATGTTCTTATGTTATGATTGTATATCGTCTGGGTACAATCGTTTTTACACCGTCTGCTGATGAGTCTTCACCAGCTTCATGCCACAGTATCTTCTAAGATTCCCCCTCATCCTCCTACTTCTACGCTTGCATCACTCTTGTAGCTGCTTCCACTCAGAATTGCTCTGATTTACCAAACATTTCCATTTCTCTGTCTTCATTTCATTATCTGAATCAATAGTTAAAAATTATCTCTAATCTTCCTGGTGCCAACAGAGAAGAGGTAAAGGTAGGGTTAGCTGCTGGTGGAAATGGGATATGAGTTTGGTTGTGTTTGGAACCGCTCCCTCTCTGAATCCAATGAAATGAAAGGTGCATGTCAAGCTCTGATTAGCTTCTTGCATTTATAATTTGTGTCTGCAGAATGATAAAAAAGAAGCATATGTTGGTTGGCCTCCTAGCCATACTCCTGTTGGCCCTGGTTCTGTTTCTGGGGCTTTACTTTGGACTCCGTTCTAGACCAACCACAAGCCAACACATCTACAAGAGAGCAGCAGTGGCCACAGATGCTGGGACGTGCTCAGAAATCGGAAGGTAACTTTGTCAGTACATATTGAGGAGGGCGGGCAAGGGGAGGGGGGAAGTTGTTTTGGTAATATTTACTCTGCGACTTTACTACTGAATCTGCAGTTATGGCACTGTATGCCAAGAAGATTCGCTCTTTGAGATAAGAAGGGAGATCTAGAGCTACCAGGCCATTTGTAACAGGTAGGATGAATGGTGATTATTATGTCATAGAATACACAACACACCTATTTATAAGTATAGAAATGTTACTTACAATTCTGAGAATAAGCAATGAAAGCATACAAGATTAGATTTTGCATTAAGAATATATACAAAGATATTTCCCCTCATAGTTTCCAGTGTGAGACTTATATATCTTGGAAAATTGGAAACACAGCATTGGAGAACAGGAACAGGTCAGGTCATTAGTCATTTTAATATCCAATAAGCTATTCTTCAGAGCTGTCCTTTCTTCTGATCTAATCAGTCTATCTTGACTTTGATCCTTTATGTTAATTGTCGTGACCTATGCCCCTGTTGCTTTTCTGGGCTACTCCCATATGTTCTTGTCATTTGTTGAGGTCTCAACTGTCTATGCTAATCATATCAGCAACAGTTATGTGTGGCCAGGTTGCTGATGTCTAAGACAGTAACCAGTCAAACATAGCCACAGCAAATAAAACAAAAGCAAGACCGTATTTCATGGAAAGAAGTTCCTTTATTAATGTGATAAAAAAACAGCCCATTGGTCTGACCCAGCATAGCACTTCTTATGTTCTTATGTACAGGATGCTGGGCTCCATGCACCATTGGTCTGACCCAGCGCGGCACTTCTTATGTTCTTATGTACAGGATGCTGGGCTCCATGCACCATCGGTCTGACCCAGCACAGCACTTCTTATGTTCTTATGTACAGGATGCTGGGCTCCATGCACCATTGGTCTGACCCAGCGCGGCACTTCTTATGTTTTTATGTAGAGGATGCTGGGCTCAATGCACCATGATGTGACCCAGCATAGCACTTCTTATGTTCTTATCCTGTGTTAGGAAAAACAAAGATTTGTTTCATGATCAACCACAAGAATATTGGCTTGATTTTCAAAAGTATTTTCATGCTTACAACTGGGTTTTACATGTGTAAATGCACTTACCCATATGACTGGGCTTTTGAAAACTGCTACAAAATCCAGCCGGATTTACGCACGCAGGGCACTCACGCGCCAGCGCGCCTATTTTGCATAGGACGCCGGCGCACGCATAGCCCCGGGAAGCATGTAAGTCCCGGGGCTTCGTAAAAGGGGCGGGAGGGGCGTGTCCGGGGGCGTGTCCGGGGGCGTGTCCGGGGGTCAGGGGGGCAGTTCGGGGTGGGGCCGGGGCATGGCGCCGGCCTGGGGGCGTGGTCGAGGCCTCCGGACCAGCCCCCAGGTCGGATGATGGCGCACCAGCAGCCCACTGGCGGCACAGATTTATGCCTGCTTTCGGCAGGCGTAAAATCTGCCAACAAAGGTAGGGGGGGTTAGATAGGGCCGGGGGGGGTGGGTTAGGTAGGGGAAGGGAGGGGAAGGTGAGGGGAGGCAGAAGGAAAGTTCCCTCTGAGGCCTCTCCGATTTCAGAGCGGCCTCAGAGGGAACAGGCAACACGTGCCAGGCTCGGCGCGCGCAGGTTGCACAAATGTGCACCCCCTTGCGCGCGCCGACCCCGGATTTTATAAGATACGCGCGGCTACACGCGTATCTTATAAAATCCAGCGTACTTTTGTTCACGCCTGGTGCACGAACAAAAGTACGCGCGCGCGTAAATTTATAAAATCTATCCCTAAGTGCACTTAATGCAAGTAAATGGCTTTTGAAAATTGCTGCAATATTATGTGACATTTATATGCTAACTTTGGGGCCAATGCAATTATGTGCGCTGAAAGCGGGCACTGACTTTTCAGCGCCCACTTTTTAATGTACGCACGATGCCCACAAGGGGGGGTGCAATGCAATATGGAAATTAGGGGATCGCGCTAGGATGCAGAAGTTTATCGGCGGCCATTTTTATTTCTGGCAGAAGGCAGTTATGAAAACCGACGCCAAGTTTACCGGTGGTCGGCGGTCTGCCGAGTTATTTTATTTTATTTTTTTTACTTTAAAAAGAAGTACAGAAAAGCAGTTTTTCTGCTTTTCTGTACGTCTTTTCAATGCGCTCAGCTATAACGCCTGCTCCAGGCAGGCGTTAATATCTGAGCAATAAATGTGCGTCTGAGACGCACATTATCTTTTTTGTATTTGGAGTGAATGAGTAATAAGCTCATTCACATGCATTTGATTGTGATGAGCGCTATCTCATTCACTTCGCGTTGGACGCGCATTAAATAGGCGCTATCCCCCTATTGCATTAGGGGGTGGCTTAGCGCCTTTTTCTCCTGCGTCCGACTGCATCCGACTGCGGGTTATACAGTGTGCTCGGCTGAGTGCACTGTATTGCATCGGCCCCTTTAATACTTATCTGGGTATATTCAGCAGCATTGCCGTGTCACTGAATATCACATGTAAGTAAGTTTTAACTGGCTAACTTGCACAGCTAGATTTATTTTAATATTGGTCCCACTGGGGGTAATTTTCAAAGGAGTTACGTGCATAAATGTAACTACTATTGTAGCAATTTTCAAAAGCCATTTACTCACGTAAAGTGCACTTATGCGAATAAATCCTATGGACGATTCAATGGCATATATTGTAGCAATTTTCAAAAGCCCACTTACTCGAGTAAAGTGCATTTACATGCGTAAAACCCAGTTTTACGCATGTAAATGCTTTTTAAAATCAGACCCACTGTTTCTATCCCAGGTTAATTTTAGCTTTCAATAAGAAACATTGCACTACATTACTGTAGATCTAGAAGAAAAACAGAATGTGAGATGGGAATATGAAACGTCTGACCCACAATAAATCAAATAGACTAAAAGTACAGGGCAGGTTGGTGCAGTGGGGCTCTGCCATCAGCTCTCCAGCTGTAGTGCAGTGGAATGATCTCCCTGATAGGTGTCTGGTTCTGGAATCTATAGTTATTTATTTCTATCCAAAGTGGATTATAAATATATATCACATCCTGCACTGATGAAAGCCTGCTGTATCTGATCTTGTCCTTTTGGTGCAGGGATATCCTTCTGGAGAAAGGCTCTGCAGTGGATGCTGCCATCGCAGCCCTGCTTTGTGTTGGTATCATGAACCCCCACAGCATGGGGATCGGCGGAGGAGTCATTCTCCTGGTCTACAATGCCACCACAGGTGAGAGTAACAAGATAAACTTTCAGCCTGGGTATCATTATCTGCTCCAAATTACTTCAAAATCTTCATTGTATCAACAAAAAGAACCCTGATGAAACATTCATTTTTTAAATGAGGTTGTTAGAAATCCATATTAATCAGCATTATAACATGCTGTGCTTGGTCAATTCCTGTTCTGTTCTTAATGATATGGTATCAGTGATGTAATACCAAGTTGTCCTCAAACCGAAGACCTCCTGATCTGCTGTCTCTTTTCTGCTGTCCTCAGACTGAAGATCTCCTGCTCTGCTGTCTCTTTCTGCCATCCTCAGACTGAAGATCTCCTGTCTGCTGTCTCTTTCTGCTGTCCTTAGACTGAAGATCTCCTGTTCTGCTGTCTCATTCTGCTGCCTTAAGACTGAAAATCTCCTGCTCTGCTGTCTCTTTCTGTTATCCTCAGACTGAAGATCTCCTGCACTTCAGTCTCTTTCTGCCGTCCTTAGACTGAAGATCTCCTGCTTGCTGTCTCTTTCTGCCATCCTCAGATTGAAGATCTCCTGGTCTGTTGTCTCTTTCTGCCATCCTCAGATTGAAGATCTCCTGCTCTGCTGTCTCTTTCTGGCATCCTCAGACTAACGATCTCCTCCTCTGCTGTCTCTTTCTGCCATCCTCAGACTGAAGATCCCTGCTGTGCTGTCTCTTTCTGCTGTCCTCAGACTGAAGATCCCCTGCTGTGCTCTGACTGCCATCCTCAGACTGAAGATCTCCTGCTCTGCTGTCTCTTTCTGCCATCCTCAGACTGAAGATCTTCTGCTCTTTTCTCTCTTTCTGCAGTCCTCAGACTGAAGATCTCCTGCACTTCAGTCTCTTTCTGCCGTCCTTAGACTGAAGATCTCCTGCTCTGCTGCCTCTTTCTGCCGTCCTCAGATTGAAGATCTCCTGGTCTGCTGTCTCTTTCTGCCATCCTCAGATTGAAGATCTCCTGCCTCTGCTGCTCTTTCTGCCATCCTCAGATTGAAGATCTCCTCCTCTGCTGTCTCTTTCTGCCATCCTCAGACTGAAGATCCCCTGCTTTGCTGTTTCTTTCTGCTGTCCTCAGACTGAAGATTCCCTGCTGTGCTCTGTCTGCCATCCTCAGACTGAAGGCCTCCTGCTCTGCTGCCTCTTTTGCCGTCCTCAGACTGAATATCTCCTGCTCTGCTGTCTCTTTCTGCTATTTATCTTTCTGTAGATTCTCTCTGCCACTTCATAAAGATAGCCACAGCCAGGAGGGTCATCGTGCTGTGCTGGCGCTGGCACTGGCATGTTACCAGTTTTGGAGTGGCATACGTACATCCTCTTTGCTAATCTTCCTCAGTTTTCGCATGTGATTCATTTCTTGTATCATGTTTAAAAATTCAAAGGCATTTCCATGGGTACAAGAAGTTGAAATGGTTTGTTATAAATTTGCACTATGACGTTCACCGGCTCCCTTTTACCTTTGAATAACACAACTTGTTTATAAGGGACAGTCATAGAGAGGCCCACTCTGATGCTGGGCGTGCCATGAGTATAATCCTAGGCCCATTTTGGTACACATTATTTTTCATTCTTATTCATAGATCTGTCTCAAAATGAGTGCACACAGCAACTTAAAATCCAAGTTACAAAATCCTCAATGTTCACCTGATTTGCACAGGTTAGCAAAGGTAATTGTGTGCAGGCATTCATGGAAGGGTCCTTTTCAATGCAAACATTTGCGTGTAATTTCACTTTGAAAATTGCTGGGGTTTTTGCCATACATTTGCCGACTTTCTTATGGGGCTATTTTAAACTTACCCCCAGAGTGGAAGGCGAGCTGGTCCACACTGTGGTGCCATCACCAACAGAATCCAGAACTAGCAAAGTCATCAGAAGCAGAAACCTAAGTCAGGAAAGGATTAGTTATTTTAACCCCATCTCAGACTAACAACTCTGGGTCTTCCTAGGCATAAATTAAACACCAAAGATCTCTTCTAGTTTTCTCCTGGTGTTTTTCCTGGGATATCCGCATTGATTAGCTGTGGCACATGCAGTCTTCTGCAAAGGAAGAAACCTTTGACAATCTGCCTCTGCTCGGGGCATTTTCCAAAGGTGTCCCTTACAGAAGTACAGCCCGGCAGCTTTCCAAGGTGGCGTTCGGTTTATTTTTCTTTAATGTAAGAAGACAGGAAGCACCATGCTGGGTCAGACCAGGGTGCATTTCAGCCCAGCATTTTCCCTCTGACAGTGACCATTCTGGGTCGCAAGTATTTGGCAGATCCCATAAAGTAGACCCAATCCTTTTACTCACTCCCAGGATAGCTTACCTGGCTAATGGTAGTTAAGCACTTTTCCTCCAGGAATTCTGCAAACCTCTTTTAAACCCTGCTATGCTCAATGCCTTGATCATGTCCTCTGGCAACAGATTCCACTGCTTGATTGTGCACTTTCTCTGATTTGTTTTAAATATGCCAGTTGTTAGTTTCCTGGATTGTCCCCTTGCTTTAATTAATCCATATCTTTACCACCTTTTCAACATTTGCCCATGGTGGGGGTACTTTCCAGTTCAACCCCTAATGATCACCTCCCAGTGAAAGACTTATTCCCTCCTATACTCTGAATCCAGTTATAGAAGAATTGATTTATTTTAAATTTGGTGACAAGGGAATACAGATTAAGACAAGTCTTGTTTTCAGCAGAGTTCCAAGGGAGAAGAGGCAGGTTAGCAGTGCACATGGGATATTTTAAACGTAAAACTGTGGAACACATCTGTCATGTGACTACATAAATCACTAGATTCATTCAGAGCAGGATTGAACCTTGAGCATGCTGTGTATGAGACCTACAAACTCTTCATGTTCTAGGCAAAATGGAAGTAATTAATGCACGAGAGACTGCTCCAAAGAATGCATCGCGAGACATGTTTGGAAACAACACAGACCTGTCTCAGAAAGGTAAAGCATTGCCAGCATTTTATCAAGCCCTGAGCAAACCGTGCTGAAATCTCTGTTCTTCAGGAGGGCAGTGCAATACAGCGCTGTCTTTTTCTGGATTCTCCTTATCATTCTTCAATATCCTTTTTTTTCTTTATTATAATTTATATCTCAAATGTGTGTTCTTGTTGCATAAGATGAACACAGTGGTGATTTTTCTAAAAAAATAACAATACTGGGTTGGTACCAGTGGCAGTGTCCACCTTACACTCCAGTACAGTGGGGTAAAGGAAGCAATCTGTAGAGTTTGGTGATCTGGCAGAAAATCAGCATTGGGTTTACAACTTTTCTATTAGGATCATTCCCTGTTTGTACAGATCTTTCCTGAATCCACTCTCTCTGTGCTGAGTGAAAGAGATGCAGGCTCCTTCTCTGCTCAGAATCATCGGGACACAGTGCAAATAATGTCCAGAAATAAGACGAGAGTAAGTGAAGTCACATTCTGCAGAGCGCAGGCACATTATCCTGACGGTTCCTGCACTGCTAGCTCACATGTAGCATAGTACTTAGGCTCTCCTTTCTGGTTACTTAGGTGATTCTGGATTGTTGCCAGTATTTAGGCTTTTTCATCCTATAAGTTCTGACACATCCATACATGGTATGCATTACTAAATGCTGCAGATTCTCTATTGCCAGATCAGTCAGGTACTTTGTGTGCAGATTATCAGCCAGCGACAGAGCATGGACCAAACTCCCACTCCTCAGCCCCCTTTCAGAAGCCCTGGACAACTATCATTGTTTCAGAAGTTAATTTGATCAGATGTTAAGCCCCTTCTTCCACCCTACATCGTTTGTGCCATTCATAGTCTGTCTGTCTAGGGGATCCTCGGCAGTGGACACCGAAGGGTTACCTCTCGTTTGTAGACTGCCATTGAACTGTTTGCAGATTTTGCTTAAGAGCCCCATAGAAGCTGACTGCTCTCTGCCCTCCCTGTGCTAGGAGGACTCTCCATTGCAGTCCCAGGAGAAATTCGGGGCTATGAAATGGCACATAAACGTCATGGAAAATTACCATGGAAACGACTATTTGAACCCAACATCAAGTTAGCAAGAAATGGTTTCCCTGTTGGAAAAGGGCTCATGCAGGGCCTCCGGAGTGCTCAACAGGACATTGAGAAGGACCAAAGCATTGTGGTAGGTATCCCTGTTGTTGTCCTTTAATGCTGTCAATGCGTCATCACAAAACAATCTGATCCTATAAAGATGAGGGGGGATGGGGATTAAGGGTCTCATAGACACAAAATGGGAGAAAATTCCTTAGTGCCTTTGAGGAGTGAGTTTTGATGAGGGGGGATAGAGAGTATCTTTTTAATTTCAGTCTTGAGACTTCCACAGTAGCCCAATAGAAAGCCCTGCCAGGTAAGTGCTGGCTGATATTTCTGCTTCAGGTTCCTAAATCTGCTCTCTCCTGCTCTCTGCAGACAGTGGCTCTATAGTGAGGCAGTTTCACATGCAGTGAACATCTCCTGAATTATAGTTCCCTTCCAGTGCATTTGAATGGAGGAAAGGTCCTGGCTCCAATGAACGAAGGTGTTATAGGTGAAATAACTTGCTGAAGAGCAGAGCGAAGAGGAATTCTGTCTTCTCTGCCAATTTCTATTAGCTTAAATCAGTATGCACGTGGGATAATCCTACTCTCTGCAGGATTTTTCAGTGATTGTAATTCTGGATGCTCTGCTAACTCACCAGCCTTTTTGCTGGTTTTGGTAGGGAAAGGCCATGGGAGAGATGCTCTAGGCCAAAGTGGATTTGTTTTTGGTTGACATGTGAATGTCAACTATGGGTCAAGATACTTCACAGTTCCTCTGTTTTAGTGATGAGAATTGTTTTGTACTTCCTCTTCTTCTTGATAGTGGCCGAAGAGAACAAGCTTTGGGTTGAGAGCCCAAATGCAGGCATCTGAGGCAGGATCTCAGAGCAGATGTAGGAAGGCTCTACTCATGTAAAGGCTGGAGAGGGCTTCTGGGCTACGGCACTCTATAGTGCAAACTGGGAAAAGGGACTTGGAAATCTTTTAATTTTAACTTAAAATCAACATAGCACAGTTAGGTAGAATTGCTCTGGTTGCCGGATAGGATGGATCAAATTGATGGGGAAGGAGGGGTGGTGAGCCAGAGTCAAATAGGATAAATATCCTGCCAGGAGACCTTAATGCACTTTGGGAATCCTTGAGAGTAACTTCAACAAAAGCACGCAAGCACTCATATATGAAGATAAATGTACACATGCGTGCCCGCTCATGTATTTTATATTACGCATGTAATTGCATGCGCGCACAGATATAAAATATGCGTAAATATACCTAACAATCATTCGTGTAGCTAAAAGATATGCGGCATGTAATGTTAAACATAGCTGGATGAGTTTGCAGTTTTTCAGACTTATCCGGCTAAGTATCACAATCTGATTTTACGTGCGTAGTGTTGCCTCCTAATTTTAATTATTTACACGAGAAGATTTAACTTGTGTATTTTTCTTATCGATTGTCGGCTACTACCTGCATAATTCCTCCAAATTTTGTTAGTCCCTCCCATGCCACCCAGACCTCTCACCCAATCACTTTTTCACTTTCAAAGACATTTACGACCACTTACACCAGATACTGAGCAGCAGTACATATACGCAAGTAAAAAGATTTAAGTGAGTCACCTTTGGCAGGTTTTACGTTAGCGCAAATGTTGGCTGCACCTTTCTATGCCGTTTTCTTTCGCTCACACACGTGCATGTACATGTCTACTTTGCCACTTTTAAAATAGGGAGTTGTGCATGATTGGCCTTTATACTTGTGTATTTGGGCCCTTTTATGTAAGTAATCCTTTCAAAATTCACTTATTTATGCATAGAAATTTTCACGTGTGATGGGGAAGAGTATAGCAGTGGCTGAAATGAACAGACAGACAATGAAATGCTAACAGAAATTAGGGAAGCTAACACATTTGGCAGCACAGAAATAATGGCAGATTTTAATTACCCCCAATAATGATTGGGTAATTGTCACTTCAGGACATGCTAGGGAGGTAAAGTTTCTAGGTGAAATAAATGCCTGCTTCATGGAGCTGCTGATCCAGTAACCGATGACAGGGGGAGCTATTTTAGACCTAATTCTTAGGGGAATACAAGATTTGGTGCAAGAGGTAATAGTAGTGTGGTCACTTTGCAACAGTGGTCAATAGTGGAAACAAATTTGACTTAATAACTGGGGGAGGAACATTAAGGAAAACTACTGCACTAGCATTTACGTTTCAAAAGGGAGACTTTGATATAAATAAGGAAAATAGTTAGAAATAAACTAAAATCTGTAGCTGCATAGCTGCAAAGGTTAAGAGTTTATATTCAGCCATGGACGTTGTTTAAAATTGAAAAGAAAATAGTGGCTTAGAACATTTTATATATATTATTGTGGCTCAGACTTTTTATGCCTTCCAGTTTATGATAGACATAGAGACAATTGCCAAACACCAGTGTTTTTCAAAATACTCAAGCCATCAATTGTGTACAAATTTTTATATTAAATAAAGGGTATCAAACGGACAAAGTCAAATACATGTTTAAAAATAACATTTTGGGAAGCCCAGACCAGATGCATTCCACACATTAGAAAAGGCGGAAGGAAGGCCAAATGACTGCTGGCATGGTTAAAGGTGATATGAAAGAGGTTACTATAGCTAAAGAACTTCTTTCAAAAAATGTGAAAAAAATCCAAATTAAGAAAATAGGAAAAAGCATAAGGGACTGGCAAGCAAAATGTAAACATTGATAAGGCAGGCAAAAAATTTGGAAAGAAGCTGGCCATAGAGGCCAAAAACTCATAAAACATCCTTTTCAAACATATCAAAAGCAGGAAGCTTTTAAGAGAGTTAGTGGACAATTGGATAATTGACGAGTAAAAGAGGTAGTTAAAGAAGACAGGGCAATATTGGAAAGACTAAATGAATTCTTTATGAAAGAAGATGTTAGAGAGATACTTATCGAGACCAACCAATTTCCCCAGGAAATTTATATAATGTAATAAATTCTGAAATTTTTTTATGTATGTAGGCCCATATTCAAAACCAGCCTAAATTATAATGAAATAAGACTGGCATACAGAGAGTCAGTCCAAATTGCTGTATTTTTTTGTATTTTTTATAATCCCAATGCAATTTCAAAATAAATAAGTAACACATCCTAACCAGACATAGAAAAAAAAACAAAACCATTGAAATCCCAACTGGACCCAAAAGGATAGAAAAATGTGGAGAATATAAACAGTATCCAGCTGAAAGAAAACACTTAGCTTAATACCTTTGTATAACACCCTGACACGTGTGCTATGTTTCGAGGAAAATTGCTTCGGGGGGTATAGTTGAAATCCCTTATGGATTTTCTCAAGTCAAGTATGGACTTGGTTTGATGTTACAGTCTTCTAGTTCTTTTGAAGTGACTTCTAAAGTGAAACTTGGAGGAACATAATATCAAACCCTCATCAATCTGCTACATTTTTTTGAAGTGGTTAATAAACATGTGGTTAATTGTATGCCGGTGATATAGTACACTGTAGCAGAGGACGTTTGATAAAGTCCCTCATGACAGATTTCTGAGAAAATTAAAAAAGTAATGGGACAAGGGGGATGGTGTCCTATTGTGGATGTGAAGGTGTTAGACAGGAAAACAAAGCAGGACTAAATGGTCCATTTCTCAGTGGAGTGGAAGAGCAGCCTAGAGGTTAGAGCAGTGGGCTGCAAACCAGGAAAAACTAGGATTCACATCCCATTGACACTGCTTATGACCTTAGGAAAGCTTCTTTGCTCTCCATGGCCTCAGGTACAATTTAGGGCCTGATTTGCTAAGGCTCTTCTCCAATTCTATGTCTATGGGAAAAATGCTTTAGTAAGTGAGGCCCATAGAATATGAGCCCTCTAGAGTCAGTGAAATACCCTGCACCACCTGAATGTAATCCACTCTGAAGTGTCATGAAAGGTGACGTACAAGTAAAAAAAAAAAAAAATGGTATTAAATAGTGGAATCCCCTGGGGGTCTGTACTGGGTCTAGAGCTTTTTAATATATCTATAAATGGTCTGGAAAAGCGAACGACATGTGAGGTGATCAGATCTGCAGATGACACTAAATTATTTTGAGTTGTTAAACACAAGCAGATTGCAAGAAATTGCTTTGAGGACCTTATGAGACTGGCAGACTGTGCATCCAAATGGCAGATTCAATTTTAATATAGATAAGTGAAGCACATGGGGAAAAGTAATCCAAACTGTAGTTACATAATGTTAGACTCCATACTAGAAGTCACCACCCAGGAAAAGGATGCAGGCATCATCGTGGAAGATACATTGAAATCCTCAGCTCAGTGGACAGCAGTAATCAATAAAGCAAACAATGTTAGGAATTATTACAAAAGGAATGGAAAATAAAATAGAAAATATCATAATGCCTCGCTATTGCTCCAAGGTGAGACTCACATGGAGTACTGTGTGTAATTCTAGTTGTGACATCTCTAAAAAGATATAGCAGAACTGGGAAATATTTAGAGAAGATAGACCAAAATGATAAATGGAATGGAACAATTTCCCTTTGAGGAAAGGCTAAAGAGGTTACGATTGTTCAGCTTGGAGAAGGGATAGCTAAGGGAGGATATGATAGAGGTCTATAAAATCATGAGTGGAGTGGAATGGATAATGGAAATCAATTGTTTAGTCTTTCAAAAAATAATTAGGAAGGGACACTCCTTGAAGTTAGTAAGTAGAACATTTAAAACAAATCTGCAAAAATACTTTTTCACTCTACTCACAATTAAGCTCTGGAATTCATTGATTGAGGATGTGGTAAAAGCAGTTAATCTACATGCATTTAAAAAGGTATGGGCAAATTCCTGGAGGAAAAGTTCATAAACTGTTATCAAACAGGTAGATTTGAAGAAAGCCAGTGCTTATCCCTTGGATAAGCAACTTGGAATTTCTCTACTATGGATCTTGCCAACTTGTGGCCACTGTTGGAAACAGGATTCTGGACTTGATGGATCCTCTGTCTGACCCAGTATGGCAGGCAGATCTTATGCTCTAATCCTATGCTCTGTCAATTGGGGAAGTTTCAGGCACTGATTAGTGACAATCGCTTTGCTTCTTACATGGAAAGAGTTGGGGGAAATGCTGGTTTTTGTGGCCAATGGTTCTCTGATAAGGTTTGGAAGAGAAAGAATAGAAGGTTTATAAGAGGATGATGAGCAGGAAAAAAAAAAAAGATGCTGAGCTTCAGATAGTGTAAGCGCTTTAAAATTCAATTAAGCCTCCTATGTATGAACTTTTTTAAGTCTGCCTTTCTTTGCGGTAACCTGGGTTGGAGCTGAGCGTCAGGATGATATATGGCACTGTACTTGCTGCTGCTGGCCATTATGTAAGATTTTGTGGATGTAGAGCTGACCCAAGCTAGCAAGGTACAGGGCCTGGGGCAGATCAGCCTCAGTGCCGCTTCCTCCTCTCCAGTGTAATCCTCTCTCCTTCCCTCCTGCCAGCAGGAGAAGAGCAGCTCTCCTTACCTGTGTCTGCTCCCAGCTGTACCAGCTGCAGTCTGAAGCCCGACCTGTGCGAGAGTACAGGGCCCCGCACATTCAGATTGAAGCTGGCAGAGGAGGGGGCAGCCACAGCTAAGAAGTGCAGCCCTGTCCTGCCAGTTCAGTGCCTATCAATGGAGAATGATGTCCTTATGAGATGTTGGTATCAAGAAGAAATAGCTCCACTTTTATCCTGATGATTAGCACGATTTGTAAATGGTTTTCAGCATTCCAGTTTCTTACAAGGGGAAAAATGAGCATTACAGTATAAAACACAGTGTACCTGCTCCAGGTGAGTTCTTCCATTGCTTGTTCAGGACCTGTTAGACTCATTATCACAGAGCATGAGGTTGCTTCTCCATGACATTAAATTCCATTATAAATGCAATGATCCTCAGCTGCTTACCAAACTGCCTTTCAGATACATGCCGTTCTCTCGTTGATCTTTAAACCCTGCTTTTATACAGAGAAAATAGAGATCTGACATGGAAGCACTGAGGGAGAGGCCCTGGCTGCACATTTCTTCCTTGCTAAGGCACTCACAAGCAATCTCCAGTCTCAGCTCTCTTCAAGTCCTCACTCACTCACTCACTCACTCACTATAAGACTTCCATGTTCACCATGCACATCTTGTCTCTCTATGTTCTCAGTGAGGTGTTTTGTAACTCGCAAAAGAAAATCCTGCAAGAGGGAGAAACCATCCGATTTCCCAAACTGGCAGAAACATTGGAAGTTATAGCCAACGAAGGCGCGGACAGTTTTTACCGTGGCTCGCTGACCCGGCAGATAGTTACAGACATCCAACAGGCAGGTGAGTGGCATTCAAATGTTTAGGGTCTGTGTGGCAAAAGCTTAGTAAAACTGGCACTGAGGACCTGATATTCAAAAAAGCTGAGTTTCTAAATGTAGGTATCTGAGTTATGTGTCTAATTTGAGCCAAATTTAGGGAATTACATTTTCCTGGATCACAGTTTCCCAACCATCGTGACCTGGCACATTGGTGTGCCTTCAGACGCAATCAGATGTGCCATGGAAAAATCACCACTGTCTGATGCACAGATCCAGGTCAGCACATGGGCTCTGCTCTCAGCACCTCGCAGCAACAAGCGACACCAGAGTTGGCTCTTAAACAAATAGGAGTTCCTTTCTGAGAACAGGAGTAATCATGCATGCCTCTCCTGCTTCTTCTCAGGTACAGCTTGTACTCTGGAGTGTGGTAATTAATGGGCAGCTTGCAGGGCAGGGATAGCCCGGTCCTGCATTGTGCAACATACATCACCTCCTCATCTCCTCTGAGTCCTTCCAGCCTCTGTCACATCTCCAGGCTGAGTGAGATGGGAATAGTGGGTAGTGAGCACTGGATGTGACTCTCTCTGAGTGCTGCAAGCTGCAGCCATATTCGGCAGCCTGAGCCAAGTTAAGCGAGCCAGCTACCCACAGCACACTGACTTTTCCCTAATAAAGAAGGAGCTGGTCCATCTTGATAGAGTCATGGATGCCTCCATCCCCTCCCCCATTTGTTTTAAAATTTTGGAAGAGACACCGTTGGGGCTTTTAGTGCTACTCCAGCTCTTCTTTTGACCATATGTCCGTACTGCCAAGGTATCTGGTAAGTCATTAGCTGAAAAATTATAACCAAATAACTTGGAGGTGTTCCAGGGACATTTCTGGGCAGAGTTAAGCGAATCTGGCTAACTATTGGGCCAATTCAGTAAAATGTGCGGGAGAGCCGGCGCTCCGAGGCGAGTGCTCGCTCTCCCAACGCGCGCCCAGACCACTCTCCTGGGCGCGCGATTCTCTATGCAAATAAGGGCCCGCAGTAAAAAGGAGGCACTAGGGACACTAGCGCGTCCCTAGCGCCTCCTTATTGGCAGAAGCGGCGGCTGTCAGCGGGTTTGACAGCCGATGCTTAATTTTACCGGCGTCGGTTGTCGAACCCGCTGACAGCCACGGGTTCGGAAAACGGATGCCGGCAAAATTGGGCATCTGTCTTCCACCCCGCGGGCCGTGGGCAAATTTTTTAATTTTTTTTATTTTTGGGGCCTCTGACTTAATATCGCTATGATATTAAGTCGGAGGGTGTACAGAAAAGCAGTTTTTTCTGCTTTTCTGTACTCTTGCCCGGTGCTGGCCGAAATTAACGCCTGCCTTTGGGCAGGCGTTAATTTCTGAGAGTATAATGTGCGGCTTGGCTGCACATTTTACTTATTGTATCACGCGGACTAACCAATAGGCTCATCAACATGCATTTGCATGTTGAGGGCGCTATTAGTTTCGTGGGGGGGGGGGTGTGTTGGACGCACGTTTTCCACGCACTATTACCCCTTACTGTATAAGGGGTAATAATAGCGCGTGGAAAATGCGTGTCCAAACGGGAGCTAACGGTGCACTCGGCCTGAGTGCACTGTACTGAATCGGCCTGTATGGTTGCACCCTAGTGTAGTCCTAACGTTTGCTGGATTATCTTCTCCGGCTATAAGAGAGCTGGGTAGATTCAGTGATGCCAGTGTGCACAGTTAGCGGTTAAGTTTATTCAGCTAATTCTGCTGGCTAAACAGAGGCTGGAAATGGACTCCTTGGTGTTTATGACATTTCCATTAGTGGAAGCCTCTTGCTTGGGACTTTTTTATTTTCTTTTATGGGAAGTGAGGAGACAAGCAGGGCAGTTGCCTGGGGAAAGCTGAGTGACATAACTGAGACATAGCCTTAGGGTGTCTGGCTTTGCTCAGGCCGAGCTTTCATTTCTGCCCTGGGCCCCAGTGTATCTATCAAGAACCCTCCTCTAGCTAATATAAAACAAATAATGTGGTGTGGTGTATAGGTTATCTTCCCCCACCCTCTCCACAGACACATAGTGAAACATTTGCTTTTCTACGTCTGCTCACTGATCTGCTAATTGGGAGATTATGTTGTAGAAACTGCCCAGTGTGTCTTGAATGAAGTTGAAAAACACTTCAAAGTCTCTGACCCATAATTCTGTGCTAAAGTTCCTTCTTTCCTCTTTGACTTTCTGGAGGTCTGGAAATGTGAACGGTTGTTCCTTATGTTGCAGGGGGAATCATTACAGAGGAAGATCTAAAAGATTATAAAGTTGACCTGAATGAGAATCCCCTTACTGCACAGCTGGGAGACTACACTCTGTACAGCCCCACTGCCCCCCTGAGTGGGTCTATCCTTATCCTCATCCTCAACATCCTAAAAGGTAAGAAGGGGATGGGTGAAGGCTTGCGCTGTCTGACATCTGAGCAGAAATTTCATTTCTTCCCGTCTCTCAGATTCTGGGCTTCTGCTGAATTATTTATTGATTGATTAAGTTATTTTAAAACAGCTTTTGCCTGCTTCATCCACAGTTCGAGGCAGGGAACACAGTTAAAACATACATCGCTTTGTAGGATGTAGAACCAAAGAAAGATAAAAAGGAGATCTGAGCCAGAACCAATAATATCAGCTGCTGGCCCAATGCAGGAGGCCTCCATGATGCTGGCCAGTAAGGCAAGCATCAATAAAAAAGTGCCATGGTGCTGGGGTTATGCCATGCCTGGCAACCATTTGGACTGACTGATCTTACTGCAAGAAACGTGAGGATGGAGCATTAAGATGTTATAACCAAAGAAATAAAATCTTCGCTTCTGGGAGATGGCAGTTAAGGCCATCTCGGTTGGAAACAGTGGAATAAACACTCCTAACTGATCACTGCAGAACTCATAACAGAACATTTAACAGCAATTTCAAGCTTGGGGCCTGATTTATGAAGCATTTACCCCATTGAGAAGTATGCCTGAACCAAAATGGAGAAATCCCCAGAACCCTCTGCGTGTCTTTGGCCTGCCTGGGCTGAATGGACTTTGAGTGACTTACAGAATGTCCCTGGATATCTGTGGAGGCAAGCTGGCACCAGACAGGTGATGTCTATTCATAGAGTCACAAAGAAGAAACCACAGAGGAGCTTCAGGCACTATTCTCAGGAGTTTGTAATCCACACAGTCACAGACGTGTTGATTGTCTTGACCAGCAAGAGTTTACCAGAACAAAGAAAGTCATGGGAAATGGGCTACACATCCTGGGAAGCCAATCAGGGATAGTTAGCGATGATTTAATCATGCAGTTGACATCACAATTTATGTAAATGATCCTTTGGGCAGTCATGCAATTCTCTGGAACCTTCTACCCTGTATTTGAATGTAATCTATAAAACAAGGATCATTTTCTGTATACGGAGAGATGCTAGACAGTTCGAAAGCCTGAGGGCATCCAGTACTAGACATCTCCCGAGAACACTTATATTGACTAATAAAAATACATTATACTTTTTACTAAGTGTTCTTGTGTCCCTGGCCATAAGCACAGAGTAAGCTTAACACCATAGACAGAGAATGGGAGAAAAACCTTGTAAATGACCCCCACTGCCACACTTGGTGAGTTCCATTCTGCTATTCTAGGCTTGCTTAAGTAAATGTCTGTAGAGCCTTTTGACTGATTTAGTGTGAGTGATCATACACAAAGGCTCGGGAAGGGAACTGCAGAAGAGTGGGCCCACCACAGAGAAGACCCTGCCACAAGTCTCTGGAAGATGGGCAGCTCGTCACAAGGATACCGACCTCAGTATTCACAGTGGGGCATAGACCTGCAATAACGAATTAATCCATGGAGCAGAATTATTGTTAAGAAGTTTGTGAATTAACATAGCTAGTTTATACTTGATGCTTCATAGCTTCAGAGCACCGGGATCCAAGAACATTTTCCAGCTATTCACACTTACTGTAGAGACTTTCCAATAAATGTGTTCTGGTTGTCTCTTCATTCCACTGCAAATATTTTTAAGGAACTCTGCTATCATCAAAGCAGGTTGTGATTTTGGACAAAGTTTGTTCTTTTTTCTGTTTTAATAAGTTGCAGTACAAACTTTTATGTTAAAGTATCAAACTGAATTTGCTTGTCTAGGCTTTCATCTCACCAGTGAGGACGTAAAGACTCCACCAGCAAAAGGACTGACTTATCACAGAATTATGGAAGCTTTTCGTTTTGCATATGCCAAGAGGACTTTACTAGGGGATCCCAGTTTTGAAAATGTTACAGATGTAAGTGGAGATTGTAAGGCATGACCTTTTAATACCAATTAATCATGCGCAGGTTCTACCCAGATCTAAAGGAGCCCAATCTCTCTGGGACACAGACATGTCACCTCTAGGACTGGAGGGGTCTGGGGATGGGCACAGGGATACAGAGCCTGTCACATGTAGGAGTGGAAGGGTCAGGGACGGTGTAGGGATACAGAGTCTGTCACCTCTAGGACTGCAGGGTATGAGGATGGGTGCAGGCATTCAGACCCCGTCACATACAGGAGTGGAGGGGTCAGGGTTTGGGCACAGGGTTACAGAATCTATCACTTCTAGGACTGGAGGGTTTGAGGATGGGTGCAGGGATACAGACCCGATTATGTGTAGAAGTGGAGGGGTCAGGAGGATGGGTGCAGGGATACAGACTCCATCACCTAAGGTCACTGCTGTTGGTAGTGGCCAAATGCAGTTTGGTGGCCTGGCTGAGTCTTGCTTACATCTGAGACATTTTTTTGCCTTCCACCATGCTTATGTGACTACTTTTTAATAATCATCCTGACAGCTCTTATAAAATGTGATTGTACCATAAGTTCTTCTAATGTTTAAGCACTTTTTCTGTGGACACCTTGGTGTGTAGATGAGGTTGTGCTATCTAGAAGTTTCACGTTAAGAACAGCTTTTCTTATTTTCACAGGTGCTCCAGAACATAACGTCTGAGTACTTTGCTGAAACACTCCGGCAAAAAATCACGGACAATACAACCCATGATGTGAGCTACTATGAGCCTGATTTGTACACGCCAGATACTCATGGCACATCCCATCTCTCTGTGATGGGCGAAGATGGCAGCGCTGTGGCCGCAACCAGCACCGTTAATAAATAGTAGGGAGATTTTCCTCTGCTTCCAGTGCTTGTCCAGTAATAAATGGTCCACCATGTCCTGCCCACTCAGCTGAGCTGGACAGTATAAGCAGGGACAGTGGGTATCAAATGGCCAAAGCATGAAAGACATTATCACCTCACATTTTGTCCAAATTAATTTTGAAATGATGCAGGAACGTCCCACCTTTAATAATTAAATCAGCTTTGTCCCTGCCCCAAAGCCAAAGTAAATGCTGTATGTGGGATTCTCCTGCAGGCTGGGACCCAAAAGATCCTCGATTAACAGGACAGGATTGCAGTTTGCAGCCTTCTGCTCCGTCACTGATGATTTCATTCTCCAGCAGACATTCAAAGCTCAAAGCTGATGCTAACATAATCATGAAATGAGACCACAATGGTGATGAGGGAGAGGGGGCACCTGGGGATCTCAAGAGCCCCTTCTTGAGCTATTTTATACCTAATCAGAGTGCGTCACTAAGCGGAGCATTGCTAGTGACTGTGAGACTCCTGGTCACAGCCAGTTACTGAGGGTAGACCCCGACACCATGTTTGCCTGTTTTGTGCCCACCCCCCTTCTCTCTGGGACTCTGGCTCCCCTTCACTATGCCAAACTGGCCAAAGTAGGGAAGATTTGACACTTTAAAGAGAACAAAGATCATTCATGTTTTGTGTCCTTTCCCTTTCCAATTTACACAAAGCCCCTCTCCGCCCCATCATGTCTCACTTTTGTTGTTGTTTTTAGCGCATGCTATGCACAAAAATACGCACCAGTGTGCACGGGAACCGAAATGAAGAAAACAAATGAACCTGAAATGAAGGGTTTGCAGGCTCGCCCCGGCCTGGGCCAGCGCGCGCTGCTGCTCTGGGCCTCTGCAGCCTTAAAGCTTCATCTCCTTTCCCTGCTTGCCTGCAGCTTTGGATCTCTCGTCCTCTCCCGCGTCAGTGGAATCATCTTTAACGATGAGATGGATGACTTCAGCTCGCCAGGCTTCACCAATACGTTTGGGATCCCTCCTTCCCCGAATAATTTCATTAAACCAGGTAGCTACAACCACTCTCGTGGCCTTATCAATGAGAATAAAATGTCTGAACATAGAGAAGCAAGCAGTGACATGCACTCAAGGTTCTGCTAAATGAACATTTAGGGGCAGATTTTAAAACCTGTGCGCGGCCTACATTTGTGCACGCTACCTGGCACACACAAATGTAGGCCCGATTTTATAACATGCGCGCGCAGCCGCGCGCATGTTATAAAATCCAGGGTCGGCGCACGCAAGGGGGTGCACACTAGTGCACCTTGCGTACGCCGAGCCCTAGGGGAGCCCCGATGGCTTTCCCCGTTGCCTCCGAGGCTGCTCCAAAATTGGAGCGGCCTCGGAGGGAACTTTCCTTCCACCCCTCCCTTCCCCTACCTAACCCGCCCCCAGCCCTTCCTAACCCCCCCTCCCACCTTTATTTGATTTATTTATTTATTTATTTATTTATTTTATTTATTTAATTTATTAGTTGCGCCTGCCTCTGGGCAGGCGTAGGTTGTGCGTGCCAGCCAAGTGCCGCGCGCGATCCCCTGGCCCATCGGCCATGGAGAGGCCTCTGGCCATAACCCTGGACCACCCCGCTCCCACCCCGCCCCTTCTTTCAAGCCCCGGGACATACGCGTGCCCCGGGGCTTTACGCGCACTGCTGGGCCTATGCAAAATAGGCTCGGCGCACGTAAGTCTTTTAAAATCTGCCCCACATTGCCTCCCTGCTTTCAAAGTTTGGCAAAAACCAAAACCAGCAGAGAAAAACAGTCACATGTGTTGGGATAAGAGGGTGAGCCAGGGCTTTTCAGCAAGGCCTTACAGGCAGTGAATATCGGCCCACATATGGTCTAAGAACAAAGCTAGTTTGCATTGCTAGATCAGAGCTGAATGTGGCCCTGGAGAAACCATGAACTGGGTCCCTATACTGTGCTAGAGATGGTGACTTGTGTGTGTACTTTCAACAGGCAAACGCCCTTTATCCTCCATGACTCCTTCCATCATCCTGGACAAAGAGAAAAAGGTTAAGATGGTAGCAGGAGCTTCCGGAGGGTCGAAAATTACTACAGCAACAGCCCTGGTAAGTAGGATAAGTCACTTACATGATACCTGTAATCAAAGACTAAATACAGAACCTTATGCAAAAGCCAGATATATATCAAAATCCTTAAAAAAAAATCAGATTAAGAAATTCTAGGTCATTTAAGGGTTCTGAGTCTAGGCAGATGATAGGGATGGGTGAAGAGAGATTGTACATTATTCTCTGTATAAAGTATCAGCTGATATCAGCAAGGCTTGTTATTGAATCCCATGAACTATGTCTCTCTCTCCTCCAGTAAATATATTCCCAGTATCGGGGGTCCTGCCCTCCTACTGCCGGTGCACTTACAAAGCAATAACTCTGACAGAGTCCTTCTTGTATAGAATTTGGGATTGGTGATTTCAGCTGGTTCTCTCTCCAAATTAACCTCCCTCTAGCTATGTTTGCCAGCTTGGAAAAAAAAATCTTCCTCTCCTCACCCTGCGGACATTTATTTTCAGGAGCCGGTGCAGAGCCTGATTCTGGTGGTGATAAAAGCTTGTTCTGAAGGTGTGCAAGCTGGAGACAGTGTCAGTATGCGCTTCGTGGCACTGCCTCCTATACAAAAGCCAGGAAGGGGCAGGGCACTACAGGGACCAACAGAGGAGAAAGCACTTCTCTCCCTGGCCCACATCCTTCAGAATAAGCTGACACCACCATGATCAGGCTTTGAACTAACCCTTCCTGGAAAAGAAAAGGTCTGTAGGCAGGAGATGGAATCTCTGCTAGGCTGGAGGCTAGTGGTCAGCAGAAAAATGGCAATTAGTATTGGCCGGTTTTGTGGTCCTTGCAACTGCCAGCCTGCCTAAAATAAGTCCCTTCTAATCAATACTCAATATACAATATGTCTAAACTTTATTGATATCACAAAAATCTAAAGCATCCTATCTGAACAATTAAAAAACTGTCTAATCACACAGCACACTCACACACTCGTACCACTTAAAAACAAATAACATTTGTAAACATAGTGACCATAAATACACTTTACAATTTATACAACTGTTTTTATACACTGGCATTTTTTACTGTGTCTTCTATATCAATTCCCCACTTATAACTCAGTCCAAGATTCTTATCTGGATCTCCCAACTCGGAATTCTCTTCTAATTTCCATCATAAAGAACAATCATGTTCCTCCAAGTCCAACAAAGATCTTTGTTTCACCCCCCACCTGGGGCTTCCTCAGGGACTCATCAATATAATAATATCCGAGATATCCTTTTTCCACACCTACCCACAGACACAAACATCATATTAACCACAATCATAATTTTTAAGTTACCAAACCTCACACTATTGTAAATTATCCATACTAACCTTCCGATCTGAACTTTTAATCACCGCAAAAGGCTTTACTTCAAAATATCCATCACCATTGCGCTCATCAATCTCATGGCTTATACTCAATATTTTCAATAGTTTATCTAAAAACCGAACAGGCAAAAACATGAAGTTCATCAAACCTCTACACATATATCCAACCCATTGCTTACAACCCCTACACCTTCAGTATACTCACAATCCAACCAGAACCGACAAACATCACATGGCATAGAACGTCATAACCTGGTACCACTTCCTCTTTCTTTATATATACTACTCAGAACCAAATTTCATTATCGAGATCGTCATTGGAAATACCATCTACGAGATGCCACGCACCTGTTCCCACCACAAACCAGCATTAAAAAATACACTCCATTCAATAGGGCCATTTAAACCCCCGGGAACAACAGTTCCCCACTTTAAGATAAAGAGTTGCTCCATCCGTCTCAGTATGGATGACAAATCGCCCCCATTGGATAAATAAACCTTCTTAATGACAAAACATTTTATATCATCTAATGTGTGTCCACACTCAATCCAATGGCCAGGCCAACCGATGGGCATCCCTACACCTTTCTGCCTGGTGCCCCAGAATTTGGGGTCATCCTTTGCCTGGGATCCTCCCTGGTACCAACTATGGCTTGCACTCTCCAGGCATCTTTCTCTGTTCCTCCTGGGTCAGCCGGCTGCACCCACTTTTTCCTGTATTTTATTTTTAAATTCTTGCCTTGGCTGGGGTTAGAGCCCGGTCTCTTCTTTTTCGTCTCATGGTGTCACCCAGGGAGTCTCTTTGCCTGCTTTTAAACTTTAGATTCTTTTATTTCTCTGATCAACTTTATTCAATATGCTTCGACTCTGGGCTGGCTTTCTTCTTCTGGCTGCTGCTGTGCTTTGATGCATGCTCCCCCATCACATTTGTTTAACCATCAGAAAACTTTAAACTTTTGCTCTGGGAAGGGGTGGGGGAGATAGAAAATAATGGGGTGAGCCTAAGCCTATGTCATGCACTACAGAGTGAGCTTGTTCTAACATACTTGAGAAGATAAAGCAGGATTTTATTCTATGCATAGGGCTTTTGGTACAGCTTGAAATGGGGAGTAAGTAGCATCTCTTAAGAGAAGGATCAGTAAGACAAAGAACTGAACAGAAAGCAACTACCACAAAATGCAGAGGATGAGCAACAAGAAAAAAAACAAAACATTTCTCTCCCTCTTAATTAAACCCCTCAAACAGAACAGTGCCACCCAGTGGCCTTACAATACATTGCAAGCTCCATTATATAGGCTTTAACTTATGGCTCTCCTGCTAAAGTGAAGGTCCTGCAGAAGCAGTAAAGAAACCCAGGGAAAGGATTAAAAATGTAATGTTTTGATTAATTTATTGTAAAAGCGGTATATAAACATTTTTAAATAAATAAATAAATAAGCCTAGAATTGTTGCCCCATTAAGGGCACCATCAGTTCCTCTTTTCCTGCCCTTCTAATATAAGAGGGTGCAGAGGACAGAGAGAAGGAGATTTAAAAGAAGCTCCTGGAGACCATGTCTGAATCCTGGCAGAGGCAGCTGGGCAGAACATCAGGCTGTGGGGGAAAGGAAGGAGGGAACCCGGAGCTGTATAAATGAGAAGCTCTGAGTTAAGCTTCTACATAATGAGCCCTAGCTCA